>NC_041392.1:510983416-510985627 GCF_002162155.2 Triticum dicoccoides | reverse complement strand
TGGTCCAAACTAGAGCCCCTTGCAGCGCCACCTCGAGGAAACTCGAGGGCTGGTTTTAGTTGTACGGATTGCTTATCTGAGTGTGCCCTGAGAAAGAGATATGTGCAGCTCCTATCGGGATTTGTCGGCACATTTGGACGGTGTTGCTGGTCTTGTTTTAACCTGTCGAATTGTCTTGTTTTACAGGGTTACCGAGTCTGATCGGTGTGTCTCGGGTGGAGGTCTATTCCTTCGTTGACCGTGAGAGCTTGTCATGGGCTAAGTTGGGACTCCCCTGCAGGGATTGAACTTTCGAAAGTCGTGCCCGCGGTTATGGGCAGATGGGAATTTGTTAATGTCCGGTTGTAGATAACTTGAACTAAACTTAATTAAAATGAATCAACTGAGTGTGTTACCGTGATGGCCCCTTCTCGGCGGAGTCCGAAAGTGGACACGGTGTTGGAGTAATGCTTGCCGCAGGATTACCTCTTTAGTTATGCGTTCTCGCTTCGCCTTCTCTTCTCGCTCCCTTTTGCGAATAAGTTAGCCACCATACTTGCTAGTCGCTAGCTGCAGCTCCGCTCATATTTTACCTTGCCATACCCATGAGCTTAAATGGTCTTGATCGCGAGGGTGCGAGATTGCTGAGTCCCTGTGGCTCACAGATTCCTACTATACCAGATGCAGGTCCAAGTGATTCCGCTCCAGGTGACGACTATGAGCTCAAGTGGGAGTTCGATGAAGACTCTCAACGATACTACGTTTCCTTTCCCGATGATCAGTAGTGGTGCCCACTTGGGGGTGATTGGGACCGTGTCGCATGTTGGGTTCTCTTTTATTTTGGCGCCGTAGTCGGGCCTTGAGTGTATGGATGATGTAATGTTATTTCTGTACTTGATTGACGTGGCGAGTGTAAGCCAACTATGTTCTCCCCTTTTATTATCACATTACATGGGATGTTTGTGAAGATTGCCTAACTTGCGACATATGCCTTCAATGTGATTATGCCTCTAAGTCGTGCCTCGACACGTGTGAGCTATAGTCGCATCGAGGGTGTTACAGTGTGAGTCATTCTCCTGTTGCATGTTTGTGATGTGATAATATTGGTGCCACTTATCTTTCAGCAAATCCAGTGTTTCATGCAAGAACAAAGCACATTGAAGTGGATTATCATTTTGTGCGAGAAAGAGTAGCTCAGAAGCTACTTGATATTCATTTCATTCCCACAAATGATCAAGTTGCAGATGGTTTCACTAAAGCCTTATCTTGGCGGAAACTAGAAGAGTTTAAGAACAATCTCAACTTGGTGAAGTTATGATTGAGGGTGAGTGTTAAAATATTTGTATGCGTATTATGGTGCAAGTATAAACCGTATATATGCTGTAGGGCCGGTGCGGCATGTTTATCTTTGTGTAATTTGATTGGTAGGTTGTTGGAGAATCTATATCTTATATAGTTAACTTGAAGATCAATCCAACAACCTAACCAACTAAATCCTTGTAAACCCTAGTCGTATTGTGGCCTATATATAACACGCAACGTGTCCCTGCTAGGCATACGCTTAACGCAATCTTATAGAATGAAGCCAATCAATCATATGAATCAGAAGATTTAGACTTAGCATTGCAGTTAACTCAGCTATGTCAAGTGGTTAAAGACTTTTAGCTAAAGCCAAAGATTCATTGTGTTTCAACGAAAGGTGCAACATTATTATTTTTTTAAAGAGGATGTACCCCCGGTCTCTGCATCTGGACAATGCATACAGCCATTATATTAATTATTTATAAAGACCTTACAAAGTAATACATCAATACGCCTGAAGCCGCCATCCAGGCAAACACATGTTGCTACTCCTACCCTCTTGATGAAGGGGTGCCTAATGTCCGAGCTTGATACCAAATAGACATCACACTAAAACCTAACATCTAACGCCGGATGCCCCAGCCTAGCCACATACAGGGCGCACTCATAGCAGGCTTCACATGCGCACCCTGCAAGGCCTGGCACCACCGTCTTCCATCGATCCATCTTCAGAGAAGAAACTGACACATCGACCGTGTCAGGCCTCTTTGCCATCGATGTCACCACGACGCCAGACAACGTCGTCCTCCTGCGCGAGTCCATCCCCGCACATTAAACGACGAATCTGCAATGCGCCACGCTATCGAGATCCGTCGTCAATGTGTAGGATGAAGCACCGCTCCACCAAAGTTGCGGTCCACTGGTCCCTCG
>NC_041392.1:510974877-510983259 GCF_002162155.2 Triticum dicoccoides | reverse complement strand
ACACAAGAGCGCCGCCGTCTTCCGACCTACTGATCTAGCATTTCCCCGGAAGGTAGCAAATGTTGGCCTAGAACTTCTCCACGGCGATGCCTCGAAGAAGGGAACGACACCGAAGAGCGCCGCCATCACCGGCCTTGACATCTAGCCGAGAGCAGGTTTTCATTCAAATCTGTTCGAAAAACTCCATCTAGCTTTTTGTGCACAGATTGCCACCTTCTATGCCAGCGACCGAACCAGCCGCCGCCGTGCCAGAGTAGCCGGTTATGTCAGGCCCACCGCGCCAACCTGCCGCCGCGCACCAGATCCGCCGGCCCGCCTAAGCCCAACAGGGCCCGGCAAGATCTAAGGGGCACCTCCGCCGCAGGAGGCCGCGCCGCCGGGATCCCGCCGCACCGCGCCGCCGAATCACCGGGTTTGAAAGGAAACTTTTATTTTCATCCTGGATATTTGCGTTGCTGTTTGTCTTGCCCTTAACGAAAGATGCAGCATGTTCGAAAGGAAACTTATTTTGGTTCCGGATTGTCTTACTTCATCGAAAATTAATTCGGCATCAAATCTTGTGTTCATCGAGTTCATCCAATAACGCATTATTTGTGCAGAAAATTGAGTTAATGATTCAACAATTATCTAGAATAAAAACTGAAAGAATATGTGCTTGACTCATCATGAGAAGAAAACAACTTATTAATCTTGAAACCAGTAACTTGTCAATTGTACTCGTGAACAATAATCCAGTAATCTTCCATGGTACAGTACTAGCAAAAGGCAACTATGTAAAATGATCTTTTTTTGAGTAACATGCAAAGATGATCTAAGAACACTGGCAATTAACCGAAGCTCGGCCTGCCCTGGACTACTGAAGCGGTGGAGCAGCGGAGGGCATCTTGTCGGCGTGGCGGCGCACGTTGTCCCGGAGGCGCTGGAGCGCCCTGGCGAACACCGGCAGCTCCGCCTCCCCGAGCGCCTCCACGTCCGCCTCCCACCAGAAGCGCTTCCCCGCCTGCGTCTGCACCTCCACCACCTTCTTGCCGGCGGCGCTCATCCGCTCGGCCTCCGCCGCGACCTCCACGCCCATGGCCTCCGTCTGCCGGCACAGCGCCTCCAGGGCCCCCCACTCCACGTCGTCGGCGGCAGGAACAGGAGCAAGGGCGTCAGCGTCGGCGCAGCCCAGGACGGCGTCGGTGGAGGGGCTGCCGAAGGCGAACGCCTTGCCGGCCTCGGAGAAGACGACGATGGCGAGGCTGGCGCGGCAGAGCACGGCGAGCTCCGCGGCCTTCTTCCAGAGCCCGGACTTTCGCTTGGAAAAGGTCACCTGCCGCGACTCCTTCTTCTCCACCCGGCGGTTCTCCCTGCGCTGCCGCCCCTTGGTCTTCTTGCCCAGCGGCGGCGGCGTCTGCGTCATGGCCGCTCGCTCAACGACGGGGAGGAGGCGCGGCGGCTGTGTCATGGTCGCTCTCTCAACGAGGGGGGAGGAAACGCGGCGGCGGCGGTCCTCTCTTCTTGAGCTTGTCTCTCGGTGCGACGGGACGGCGATGCCACGAACCAACGGCGGAAGGAGAATATATAGAGACCTCTGCACGAAGGAGGAGGCACCTCGGGTCCGTGTTGGATTGGAGAGGCGGTGACATTATTTTTGGAAAGAAGGCGCAAAGAAGGAAGGAGAAGAATAGCGCTCCCGTCGGATTGCCGGTTTGGAAGAGGATCGGCTAGGATTGGGATTTGGGGAAATTTCCTTAAATGCAACGCGCTCTGGCTTTGTTTCTCCCTCGGCTCGATCGTGGGTCGTGCGTGATGAGCGCGGTGCGTCCCGTCACCTAGGCGGCTAGGCTAGGCTAGGCTCGCACCCGCAACGCGGCGCGGCGAGGCGAGCGAAACAACTGCACCGGGCGAGATCAGTTCGATCTGACCGAGCGGCGATCGGTGTAACCAACACTTGGAGCACTAAGAAATAATCGCAGCATGCTCTCGGACTTTGCAGCGGTCGCTCCAAGTCATCGTAGCATGTCCCCCTTGTGTGGTTACAGCAGCAAAACACACGAGGTCACAGCGTCTCGAAATAACGCATGCAACAATGAAAATCCTGAATCGCTAGCCATAACTTTTTAGCACAATAGCTTCCCGCCCTGGCTCGCCCGACCTGAGCCCTGTCGATGCCGAACCCGGCGACCCCCGAACCATCCATCATATCCCTCGGTCTCAGAATGGTAAAACATCACATCCGAGTTGAACACTCGACCATGTATGTTACCATGCTCGATTATAGGAAAGAAGAGGAAGCATATAAGAGGTATAAACAATATAACAAACAGACGGACTACAAAGCTAAAATGGTGGTGAATGGTGTCATGTTTCGGAAATTGCTTGGCGCTCTCTTCGGTCGAACCTTGCAAGAAAGAGAAGAAAAGCTCTTCAAAATTATGCTCACCTAAAACCATTACGTAAGTCCAAAATGAATAGTTCTTACATGGGCGTAAAATGCCAAAACGAACTTCTTGTACAAGAACAAACATTTACATTTTACACTTTACAACGTGTTTGTCAGGCAAATTCTAACACTTCATATCAATCTCAGTTGTACATTCCCTTACATAAGCGGGAAAACATGCCTTGCCAGGGAATCGGGATTTATCTATATATTCAATTATAAAAGTATTGCTAGTTTGGTGCCTGTCATCTCAACACTACAAGTCCAACTCTTCAGGTGGTAGGTATCTGTGATGGTAGTACAGCGCTGATGACAAGCAGCAGAATGAAGAAAGATGTGTGCCTGCAACTCAAGCAAGTTAATACCAGAGTCTGATATCCTTCAAATCTTCAAGCCGTCAGCTGATAGTTAACGGAGAGAAGCTCCTGACTCTCGACAGTTCCCACCAACGATACTGCAGGACGAGTGCATTATGAGCTACCTTTCAGAAAAATTATCAGCACACGCAACCTGGCAAAAACTGTATTGTCCGAGGCCATTGCCCATTGCTAATTCAATCTTACTTAAATTAAGTTTAAAAAATTGGAGTACATGAGTAATTGATTCTAGACATGAATAATTCATCTAGCCAAATACCCAAAAATACAATGGTGAACATGGGTCCACACACACCTCCTACGAACAGTAATATTTTAAAATAGCAAAAAAAAATCAAACAACTCCAGTTTTTTAGGTTAACAAACTTGGTCGAGTTCTCTACTCACAAGTGAAGTTTCGTGAAGAAATGACATCGGTAATATTCTTGGCAGAGAAAACAAAATCAGACCTCCAAATTGCTTGAAAGAAAGTTGAAACATGGTCTTTTTTATAGCACAAGTTTTGCCTTTTTTTACCCAAAATACCACGGATGTCATTTCGTCGCAAAACTTCACATGTGAGTAGAACACTCAACCATATAAAAAAATCAGAATTGTTTGATTTTTTGTACCATTTTTTCGATTTTACTGTTCATAAGGGTGCGCGTGTAACCATGCTCCAAAAATCCATGTCCAATATCAGACTGCTTAAACCTAGATCTGATTGGAACTTTTAAGGAACAGGTCTCTCATAATATTTTATCACACTTTCCATCTTGTGTCTTAACATCAAGCATGAGTATAAAGTTAGATTAAATGAAAGGTCGGAAACCAACAAGTTTAACAGGGGCATGAACCAGACATCAGTTTAGACTTCTGAAAGAGACCAACTTAAGACTACCTTAGGTTGCCACTACTTGATCTGTCAATCAGAAAGCATGCTGCATTTGTAGCCTGATGGTGAAACAGAACTGCTCCTTCCAGAGACCTCCATGTAATATTGTAATCAACAATCCTGTTGGTGCTGCGTTTGGGTTCAGGTTTTCCAAATAGTACATTAGGAAACATATAATGTATTGTTTATACAAATATGTGCAAGAATATGTTTCATAATTGACGACAAAGATAAGTGTCTTACATGATATATGACTGTCACTTGGTGGCTTCGCTTTACTTTGGGCCACCCTCGTCAGACTTCAGTACATCTGCCTACTAAAACTCCCAAGGCAACCCAACCAGATCCATAAGCTATCAACAAACCATAACTCATCTTTTAATCACAACTGAAATGTACCCAGGTCCTGATCATGCCTTGTAAGTTTAATGGTCTTTCCACCAACCCAATGAAGGCGGTAAGAAAGGTCAAGATTATGTAACAGCAGTTTTAGATTATCAGCCTCATCTAGTTCCCTCGTCTTGCTCTGCAAAGCCCAGAACCAAAACACATGTCAAATGTAACTGCCTTAGATTCAACATGAAGAAAACTGACGAAAACAAGTTTGAATGAAATATAACCAGTATTGCATGTTCACAGCCTATTATAGATGATAAAAGAACTGAAGATGACACTTCACATGAAACACAAAATAGAATGGGAAAGCGACAGAAATTTCTGCTTAAGACTCTTTTAAGTCTTAATTAACATCACCCTTGCCCTTCCAATAAGTCCCTCCGATCCATATTAGTTGTCGTTCAAATAGATGTATCTAGACGTATTTCACGGTGCCAGATTGATTCACCAATAGATACGTTTTTTTAACACTCATTCATGCGCTAATTATTCTTCACATAAGTGCAGTTTATATACAGTTTGTTCAATTCAATTTCTTACCACTATTTATTACGATGTAAAAAATGCAAAGACTTGGTCAACACCAGGTTCCAGAAAATAGCAATAACAGGTTCAAAAGGGTAGTTCGATTCCATAAACAATGGATTTTATCACAATTTCCGTAGAAACATGCATGAGTGTCATTCCAACATATATTCAGTAGATTTTGAAAACAAGTCCAATTCAAATTGGAAGGCTGCCTTTCTGTCAAGCAAATAGGCAAATGCGGAGTTTTAGGGCCAGCTTCGGTTTTCAAAATCCTGATTGGTGCATTTCAGGATGGACCACAGGATATTAGAACCTGCTTATGACCGGAGTCAGATAATTCAAACCAGGTGGACAAGGGGGCAAAATCCTTTGCAAGGGGGATGTGGTGTAAACAGTCTATCATCCAAATTAGAACCACATGGGATGGGATTATGTCTAAGATATTCAGAGTTGCGATCAGGGTAATAGGCACACAGACATGAGATGCAACACAGTTGCTAGGGGCAGAAAAGATTTTTACACCTTGTTCATAGAACATTAAGCACTTGCTGTACCTGCAACTGGCCAGACTGACAATTACAAAATAAACATGCTTACCAGTATATTAACCAACGCCAAAACAACACGACATAATCAGTGAGAAGAAACTAGTAGAAAATATACCTCTGAATTTTGATGTTTATCATGTCCCGAGATGTTAGAAATAATACTTAGGCGAGCTGAGTTGGGTGAAAATCCTTCCCATGGAGGAACATAGATAAGTTTTGTGCACTGAATAGGAGTAAGGCTTCTGCTTAGCCTCTCCCACCAGGCTGAACCAAGAGACCACCATCTAATCATCAATCCGTTCTCCGAAAAAGCGACAAGGCCCTAGGTAAAAAGGAGTAAAATTACTGTCAAAACACTCTGGATTCCCATATATAAGATTTACATCTCAAAAACAAACTATAGCTTAAAGCAAGCAGATTATGTTTGTCATATAGCTCAATCTTTTAGCAAAGCTACCACCTTTTTTACTACAAATAGCAACCCATTCACCACGATCCATATTTCATGGAACAGGTATGCCATAACCCCATTTCCATAGGCATAAAATCACAAAGAATACAAATTAAGAAATTGAAGAACCATGTAGCCCTTTAGACAAGAAAATTAGTTTGATATCCCCAAGTAGCTACTGGATAATGATCTATTGGGTAAAGAAGATATCATGTTGTAGTCGCAGGAGCCCACCTCTCTCGTTAGCCTTTTCTGTGTGTGTGGCGGCTCAGCTTGGGAACGGGAGGACTGATGCCTCCTTCTAGGTCAGCACCTCCTCATGGGCTTGGGCCCTAAGTGACAAAGCTAGATGGGCTTGGCCCATACCGGTTCAACACTCCCCCTCAAGATGGGTGGTAGATATCTATCATCCCCATCTTGTCACATGCCAAGTTACAGTCCTTCGTTCCCAGTCCCTTTGTCAAGCAATCTGCAAACTGTTGCCCAGAGCTGACATGAGTAAGACTGATGATCCCAGCATCAAGTTTCTCCTTAATGAAGAAGCGATCAATTTCCACATGTTTTGTCCTATCATGCTGAACTGGGTTATTAGCAATGGCAATAGCTGACTGATTGTCACACCACACCTTCAAGGGTCCCTTCCTCAGAAGTTTCAACTCGCTCAGTAGGTACTTCACCCAGAGCATCTCACATAACCCTTGAGATAATGCTCTATACTCGGCTTCTCCTGTTGATCTAGACACAACAGCCTGTTTCTTGCTTCTCCATGACACCAAGTTTCCTCCCGCAAACACACAGTAGCCAGAAGTTCATCTTCTATCATCTTGACAACTGGCCCAATCAGAGTCACTATAGCCATCCACCTCAAGATGTCCACTCTTCGCAAACCACAACCCTTTACCCGGAGTCCCCTTCAAGTATCTCAGAATTCTGTGCACAATATCAAGATGCCCACTCCTTGGTTCATGCATGTATCTGCTCACCACACCCACGGCATACGTAATGTCAGGTCTGGTATGACACAAGTACAATAACCTCCCAACCAGTTTCTGATAATCTTCCTTATTCACCAGCTCGCCTGACTGAGCTGTCACTTGATGATTTTGTTCAATCGGCGTAGGGGCTGCACGACATCCCATCATGCCCATGTCACTCAAGAGATCCAAGGTGTATTTCCTTTGGCACAAAGATATTCCCTTCTCTGTCCGGGCCACTTCAATCCCAAGGAAGTATTTTAAGTTGCCCAAATCCTTCACCTCAAACTCATAGCTCAGACACCCCTTCAATCTCTTTATTTCCTCCTCATCATCTCCGGTGATGATAATGTCATCCACATAAACTGCAAGAATGGTGATCTTTCGATTAGAGAGTGAGTGTCTGTAGAACACCGTGTGGTCACCATTACATTGACCATACCCCATAGCACGGACAGCACGTCTGAACCTATCGAACCAAGCCCTCGGCGATTGCTTCAGTCCATACAAGGATTTCTTCAGCCTACATACCTTCCCCGTGGTCTGTGAAGTACCAAAACCTGGTGGTATCTCCATGTACACTTCTTCCTGCAACTCACCATGCAAGAAGGCATTCTTGACATCTAATTGATGCAATTTCCACCCAAAGTTTGCAGCACAGGAAACCAATATCCTTACTGTGTTCATCTTTGCCACTGGAGCAAACGTCTCGTCATAGTCAATTCCGTAAGTTTGACTATATCCTCTGACGACCAATCTGGCCTTATACCGTTCCACCTTCCCCTCAGGATTCTGCTTCACTGTATAGATCCACTTACAACTCACTGCTTTCTTTCCTGCCGGCAATGTAGTTAGCACCCACGTCTTGTTTTTCCTCAGTGCTTCCAACTCTTCTATCATCGCTTCACGCCACTTCGGATCTTGCTTTGCAGCCTTCCAATCCTTTGGGATTGACACAGTTTGAAGAGAGGCAACAAACACTCTATAGGAAGGAGACAAAGCCTGATAAGACACAACATTTCCGATATCATGATCATCAAAAACCTCCGGTGGTAAAGCCTTCTGTGCCGCTTCACGTGTCCCCTTTCGCAACGCAATAGGCAGTTCCACTGTGTCAGATGAGCTTGCACCACTGCCTTGTTGCTCCCCCTGCACTGACTGCTCCCCCTGCACTTGTTGCTCCCCCTCCTACACAAGTGGCTGCCGCCGAGAATATACCAGACGAGTGTCAGATGAGTCATGCACCTGTGGCACTTGTGGCTCTCGTCGAGAGTACACTAGGGGGGTCTTCTGCCACCGATCTCGAACAGGGAGCTGGAGATTACCAATCTGAATGGAACCCACTGTTGGCTGGACCTGAACCTACACATCACCATCAGTGAGAGTACCAACCGGAATTGTACCCACAATTGGCTGGACTTGAACCTGCACATCATTAGTGCCCACAGAATCCTCCTGAGTGTGAGATACAGCCTTCTCCCCCTCTTGACCATCCTGCACAGAGTGTAAATGGTCAAGCCCTTGAAACAACACACTTAGATCTGTTGGCTCACCATAGAATGGCTCAGACTCCCTGAAGGTTACATCCATACTGACAAACCTGCGTTTCTCTGAGGGACACCAACATTTATACCCCTGCTGACTAGAAGAATAGCCCAGAAAAATACACTTCACCGCTCGCGGATCAAGTTTTCCAACAGAAGGACGGTGATCTCGAACAAAACAAGTACTGCCAAACAACTTTGGGGGAACAACAAACTTAGTTTCTCCATATACTAGCTCACACGGAGATTTCATGCTTAGTATTCT
>NC_041392.1:510974032-510974867 GCF_002162155.2 Triticum dicoccoides | reverse complement strand
CGGCCGCCCCGCGCGTCGCCATCGGTTGTTCACCTCATCACCACTCGGCCGCCCCCATGCGTCGCCATCGGTTGGTCACCTCATCACCAGTCGGGCGCCCTGCGCGTCGCCACTCGGTTGGTCACCTCATCACCACTCAGTCGCCCGCGCGTCGCCACTCGGTGTATCATCACATCACCACTTGGCCACGCCACGTGTCACCATTTGGTTGGTCGCCTTATCACCACTCGGAAGCCCCGTGCGTAGCCACTTCGTGGGACGCGTCAACTTCACTCGGACGCCCCGCGCGTCGTCACTCCACGGGACGTGTCTACTTCACTCAGACGCCCCGTGCCTCATCACTCCGCAGGACACGTCTACTTCACCCGGACGTCCCGCGGATCGTCACTCCGCGGGACACGTTTACTTCACACGGTCGCCCCGCGCATCGTCACTACGTGGGACGCGTCTACTTCACACAGACGCCCCGTGCATCGTCACTCCGCGGGACGCGTCTACTTCACTCAGACGCCCCGCGCGTCGCCACTTGGTTGGTCACCTAATCACCACTCGACCGCCCGCGGGTCGCCACTTGGTTGGTCACGTCATCACCACTCGGCCGCCCCGCGCGTCGCCATCAGTTGGTCACCTCATCACCACTTGGCCGCCCCGCGCGTGGCCATGGTTGGTCACCTCATCACCTCACGACCGCCCCGCGCGTCGCCATCGGTTGGTCACCTCATCACCACTCGGCCGCCCCGCGCATCGCCATCCGTTGGTCACCTAATCATCACTCGGCCGCCCCGCGCCTCGCGATGTGGTTGGTCACCTCATCGCCATCGGTTGGTCACCTCAT
>NC_041392.1:510971984-510974022 GCF_002162155.2 Triticum dicoccoides | reverse complement strand
CACATCACCATCAGTGAGAGTACCAACCGGAATTGTACCCACAATTGGCTGGACTTGAACCTGCACATCATTAGTGCCCACAGAATCCTCCTGAGTGTGAGATACAGCCTTCTCCCCCTCTTGACCATCCTGCACAGAGTGTAAATGGTCAAGCCCTTGAAACAACACACTTAGATCTGTTGGCTCACCATAGAATGGCTCAGACTCCCTGAAGGTTACATCCATACTGACAAACCTGCGTTTCTCTGAGGGACACCAACATTTATACCCCTGCTGACTAGAAGAATAGCCCAGAAAAATACACTTCACCGCTCGCGGATCAAGTTTTCCAACAGAAGGACGGTGATCTCGAACAAAACAAGTACTGCCAAACAACTTTGGGGGAACAACAAACTTAGTTTCTCCATATACTAGCTCACACGGAGATTTCATGCTTAGTATTCTGGATGGTGTCCGGTTGATCAAGTATGTGGCTGTCATAACTGCTTCACTCCACAAGAATTTGGGCACATTCATCGTAAACATCAATGACCGAGCAACCTCAAGAATATGCCGATTTTTCCTTTCTGCCACTCCATTCTGAGGAGGGGTGTCTGGGCATGTAGTTTGATGAAGAATACCTTGATCAGACAAATAGGCCCCAAATGTGTTGTTCACATACTCTGTCCCATTGTCAGTCCTGATCACCTGCACCTGCACCTGAAACTGATTCTTCACCAAGGCATGGAAATTCTGAAAACAGCTAAACACCTCATCTTTGTGACGCATCATATAAATCCAAGTCATACGAGAATAGCAATCGATGAATGTAACAAAGTATTTCATTCCATTCATTGATACAACTGAGCTCTTCCATACATCCGAATGAATAAGCATAAAAGGAGAGATGCTCCTAAGCCCCTTGCCCACATATGAGGCTTGTGTGTGTTTGGCATATTCGCAAGCATCACATGTCAACTTGCCCTTGCCTATCCCACACATAACATCCGGAAAGATTCTACTCATCTTATCAAAAGATACATGTCCCATCCTACAGTGATGGATCATCGCCTCCTTCTCCTTGTCCTCCATGGTCGCAGCACACACCAAGTCCGGCTGCACCTCCTGGTCCATGTACCAGAGCCCCCTACGCCTGGTGCCAGTCCCAACCGTCTGGCTCGTCTGGCGCTCCTGAATCACGCAACCGAATTTGTCAAGGATCACACGACAGTCAATTTGATCAATTAGAGCACTGAAAGAGACCAAATTGACAGGAAAAGCTGGCACATGTAACACTGAGGATAGGGAGATGGTCGGAGTGCACTTGACTGTGCCAACCCCTATGACAGGCTGGTTTGTGCCATCAGCAGTTTGCATTGTGCCCGTGTGAGACAGAGGGTGCTTATGGTAAGACTCAAACATGCAGGAATTACTAGCAACATGCTTAGATGCTCCAGAGTCAAGAACCCACTCTGGAGCACTCTCATTAAAAGCAAGACATGCCTCATCCGGATTACCTTCATCAGTGGAGGCCCAGAGAGCAAAGTCTCCATAGTCAGCATCAGCTGCATCTTTGCCTTGTGACGTCCCAATGTCTCCTGCCACTGTCATGTGAGCCCTCTGATCCCCTAAGTGTCCTGAGTAGCCACCTCTACCCATAGAAGCCTGGCCCCTTGAGGTCCCTGAGTATCCACCTCTGCCTCTACCACGCCTGCCTCTGCCAGTTCCCCCTCTGTCGTATCCCCTGCCTCTGCCACGAGTTGGACACGCCCACTTCCAGTGACCTACCTCCCCACAGATATGACATTTGTTGGGATCGCTCCACTCCATGCGCTCAGTGACTGCAAATGTCGAAGCCGGCACAACCTTCATGTCTGCATGCTCAAGAGATAGCCGCACCTCCTCTTGAGACATTGCAGCAATAGTCTCCTCAATAGAGGGCAGGAGAGGTTGGTGCAACAGGGATGCCCTCCTGCCATGAAAGCAACCTCTAAGCCCCTCCAACAGTTTCAGCACACGCCTGCGTGCAATCCACTTGCGCCCTGACTCGATGCAAGCC
>NC_041392.1:510965829-510971974 GCF_002162155.2 Triticum dicoccoides | reverse complement strand
CTCGTTCTTCGATTGCTTGCAGGAATAGACCTTCGTGGTCAGGCTGACCGTGCTTCCGGCATCGTCAGTAACCTCAGGAGATTGGTTTAGCGATTGCTAAGGCGCAACGTCGTGCACGTTTGTAGTCGGATCGTCAAAGTCGTCTCCACCAAATCGATAGTTATCATCTCATCGAAAGATCGGGACACCCTCGCCTCTATCAAGTGGTATCAGTTTTCAGGTTGCTCGGTGAGAATTTCCAGTTTTTCCTAGATTAGATTTCTTTCTTACCTATTGTCCAAGAAAAAGCCACAAAAAAAAGTTAGATCTGTTCATCCTTTATCCAAGCCAGTCTGAGCCTTTGCAATTTTCTATTCATTGCTTGCATAGTTGAATTATCGGTTGCATCGTCGTGTCAGTTGCTGGTCTTAGTGTCTAGTTCCTTTAGAGTTTCGAGTTCTGTTCACATTAGTCACGCCGCCGCTGCATCATTATCCCTTCCGCCGTCCACCATCCCATCTATTAATTTCCACCATGTGCTACGCACTGTTCATTGTCATAATCATAGTTGAGGTCATTCACATCTTCGCCTGATCCAATCTGCATCTTATCTAGTTTGTCTTGGAAAGAGGAAGAAGAAAAAGAGAGAGAAGAAAAAGAAAAAAAAGCGTGAGAAAAAAAGGAGAGAAAAAAAATTGGATCTATCTAGAATCGATCTCGTACCTGAATTCGGATTGGAATCTGTTTTGCGCACTGTTCAGTAAAACAGGTGTATCTTCCTCATACGAAGTCAGTTTTGGCTCCGTGAGTACTCAAATTGAAGATAGCGACGAGCCGCATCTAAATAGTTGAAGAAGCTAGTTCAATATTTGACACCTCAAAATCGGCTTCTAAATAGGTCTTTTTGCCCTCTGAAGTTCGTGAACATAACTTGTTCCAATTTTTCAGGCCAGTTTTAGAATTCTTTGACTCCTCATATCAACTTGGAATTGAGTGATTCTTTTTGCATTGGAAAGCTTGAGTTAGTAGCATTCTTTGAAAGAATTTATCAGAAAATTGTCTCAAACTTTTCAAGAGGAAAGTTGGAGAGAGAGTTGTTGTATATCCTGCTTGGCAGTTGTTTTTCATCATTATCTTCACTGCCGTTGTGATCTTCACTTATATCTTACTGTCAAGAGCTACTTAGTATCCTTCATTGATGCTAGTTGTGCTACGCCGTGACCTCATTAGTGTTCTAGGCTCGCGTCTCTAGTACGGTCTAGCCTAGGACCAGCAGAGTACCGTCGTTGAGCGTTTATTCAACATTGCATCTTTGAATTGATTATTGCTAATCTTTTGCTACCATATATAGCCAACCCAGCTCCACATATTTCTACACCGTGTATACGTACGCTCCCCTGGCAATCGCTTTACTCAATATTCGGAGTTACTTGACACCGCTGGTTGCCGATCACCGCCTGCTGCATGGTAAGAACTTGTAAGACATTGATATTTGCTTTACTGTGAGCGTTTTACCACCACATCCTAGTAGTTACAGGAACATTATTTTTGGGTTTTGTTTCTTGTTCTACTAATCATGACAGGATCCAGAGTCAGTTCATGGGCTTTGTCGATCGCGGGAGACGTGCCACCACCTTTGCAAATACCACAACCGTCACGAGAGGTGCACAAACATCCAAATGCACATGATCAGGTTAATGTATCTATACCACCATTTAATGGCCGTTTTAAACCTGCTTTATATATTGAATGGGAGTTCGACATAAAAAATATATTTGCTTCCCATAATTTCGATGAACATAAAAAGGTTAAGGTTGCGGTTGGTTCTTTCACTAGTTATGCTTTGGTTTGGTGGAGTGAATGATAGAGGCTAAGGTGTCCCGTCTTTCGATGAGATGGTGGATTTCGCTTTGGTGGAAGTCGACTTTGACGATCCGACTACGAACGTGCGAGGACGTCGCGCCTTAGCAATCGCTAAACCAACTCCGAGAGGTTATTGACCACGCCGGAGCACGATCAACCTGACCACGAGGGTCTGTTTCCTGCGAGCAAACGAAGAACAAGCAAGAAACTGAGATTGCAATCTGGATATTGCGAATATAAGATGAAAGCTTTATTGATCAAGGTGGGGTTCTGTGACGCCTTTGTCTGGTCGTTGAACACAAACGAAGTACGCGAAGTTGCAGCTATGGCGAACTTTTAATCTAAACAAAACCCAAAGTCTAAACGATGCCCTAAGGGCTGTATATATGGAGGAAGAGGGGGAATTTCGTGGCCCTTGGTGGAGGGGTCCGAAATCAACCCTATCTCTTGTTTCCCCACACATACGGACTCTAAAAATAGCCTATACTGATGTATTTCGAAATTACATGGGCCTGGCCCAATAATAAGGTGACGCAGCACCTAAAATAGCCTCGGGACGAAATTTATGAAGTGGCGTCTTGTATATTTCGTCCAAGGCTTCATGCACCCATTATGGTGGCTTCAAAGTCCTGAAATCATCACTTGTAACTCCGTTCTTGTTTCCCTTGCGCATGCCATCATCTCCATGCTTGTTCTTGCTCCAATGTTCATCCTTCTCCAAGCTAGGCCCTTCATTTGTAAGCAAAACAAATGTATCCAATTTAGGCAGCATCATATTCTCATGAACATTAGAATCATTACCAAGAAACGAAAGTACCTGGTAATTTAGTTAGCGTGCACGAGCTCTAGTAATTGGTCCAGTATGTATAGCAGCAGGGGCTGTGGGTGTAACAATTGTATTGATGTGTCAAGACCCCGACTCAATGCCACATAGATCTAGCATGTAACACTTCATATCACTTTGCGGCCTCACGCACGGTATTCCCACGGGTGTCGCCTTACCTTTACCCGGGACCGTTTGCGCCTTTTGGCACACGTATATGACAGTGTCGCTAGCATCCATATGATAAGGAGCCCGGGCTGACATGGCTAGTCGTAAACCCAAAGTGGCACAAACTTACAGGGACAGGCATCCATGACCCAGCATCGAACGTGTCGGTCATCAGCGAGTGAATCCAGGCTGTAGCACTGGGCTAGCAGGACTCCGGTGAACCGGGCTGTAGCGGGCTAACAGGACTCCGGTATTCATCGCGTGACATTTCCCCGAAGGGACAGACACAGGAACGAAGAAGGACACATGCCAGCCAGCCTAAGTGTTCCGGAGCAGTAGCAAGCTACCATGGCTCGGTGGAAACACTAGGAGACATTTCCCGGTAAGAGAGGCTACTAAAGATAAACAACTAGATGGTCAGATACCACACATACCAAGCATTTCAATAGCATACACACAATATGCTCGATATGTGCAAATACAACATGGCATCACAACATGACTCTACGACTCAAGTAATTTATTCAATAGGCTCCGAGGAGCGAGATATTACAAACATGGGTCTCATGACCCAACAATCAGAGCATACAAATCAAAGCACAAGCGGAAGCTATCATGTCTGAGTACAGACATCTATAAATGAAAAAGGCTGAGAAGCCTGACTATCTACCAAATCCTGCCGAGGCACAAGATCGTAGCTGAGGTAACAAGCTAAACGTCGAAGACCACGCGGAAATACTAGTGAGACTGAAGTCTCTCTGCAAAAACATAAAATAGGCAAACGTGAGTACAAATGTACCCAGCAAGACTTACATCAGAACTATCTACATATGCATCATTATCAACAAAGGGATGGTGGGGTTTAACTGCAGCAAGCCAGCTTTGACTCGGTGGCTATCCTGAACTACGACTGCGAGTAACTTTTTTGAGGTGGCGCACACGAGTCCACATATTCACCATATCAATACACCACTATGGATCCGCTCCCGTCTCCCTACGAGAACGCCATTCATAGCACTCACGCTTATCTTGCGTATTTTAGAGTATCCACTTTCACTTGTCTATGAACTGATATAAGCAACCCAGAGGTCCTTTTCCGTGGACACGGCTATTCGAATAGATTAGGTTAACCCTGCAGGGGTGTACTTCTTCACACACGCTCTCACCACTTACCGCCGTTTACACGACATGTACTCGGCAACCTTCAAGCGGAAGCCCAACGTGGGTGTCGGCCACGACCTACCTAATCACCTAAGTCTCTAGTCCAGGTTTATCGCCTATTCGGGTTCCATCCATGAGGAGATCCGGCCGGAGTTTCGCTCACAACCCCAAACGATGTGAACAGGGTTCCCGAGACACCAAACGGGCGCCCGGTACACCGTGCCACGTGCCTACCGCATCACAGCCCACCCCTACGGTCAGCGCTGCCCACGGCCTCCAGCATACTACAAACACCAGAAACTACTTGCAACTCCTGGACAGAGGACAAGGGTGATCAAGAAGCCGAGAGGGTCCATTGGTTTCGGGCCCAATGCGTGGTAGTAGCTGAATCATGGATCACAAACACAGAACTCAGTTCCTGAGGACGGCTGCAATGAGACAACCCACCATGTACTCCTACATGGCCTCTCACCGCTACCTTTACCAAATCGTGTTCACACACTTAGCTCACACACAGTAGGACAGGTTCACACGCCTCTGATTCATCCCCGATGAATCAGACCTCACGGCGATGACGAGGGGACGCTCGGCGAGGTCGGGGACGGTCCGGAGCCGGCGAATTTGACGAAGATGGCCGGCGGTCCCGAGGTTGAAGAAGGCATCGAGGGCGGTGTTGTGGCACGTCCGGGGCCTCGTGGCTTGTTGAGGAGGTAGAGGGAGGACCGGCGGAGCTTCCTGGGGCGTCGGTGGGTCGTGGGGTGGCCGGTAGCCACGGTGGCTCTCGTCGGTGGCGGCGGCTCCGTTCGGTCGCGGGAAGGGAAACAGAGGAGCGAGGGGGAGGGAGGTCCAGAGAGCGAGGGAGAAGTGAGAGGGGGTCGGGGCTGCGTGGCGTCGCGGGAGGGACCAGGGAAGGAGGAGGCAGCCAGGCAGGGAGGAGGTGGCCTCCTCGGCCGCGCGCGTGCGAGCACGCAGCTGCTCCCACTGGCAAGAGGAAGACGACAGGGGGGGGAGTAGCGGTGGCGGGCTGGGCCGGCTGGGCCGGTTCTGGTGGGCTGCACGGGTGAGGCCAGGTAAGTCCTTCTCTCTCTCTCTTTTATTTTTTTTCTTCTGTTTTGTTTTATTTAATTTCGTTTTGCCACTGTTTTGAATTTTAAACAAATTCAAACAATGCCAAAAACTCCTCTGAATAATTTTATTTGGCTAGATGGACTTTTCCAAAAGCTCATAAAATATTTCAGGGGTATTTGAAATTATATTCTAATTATATGAATATAATTCAAATTCAAATAGCTAATGATTTAAATTCAAAGTCCCAAAAATAAATCCTTAAAAATGTTCAATATTTTGGTTGGGACCAGAACCCTTACCAAAAATTATCACACATTTAAGAAGAGCCTTTTGGAGCAATGAATGAGATTTCTAGGGTTTTTGCCCCTCTTTTATTTAGGGTTTTGAGGCTTCCAATATTCCTCAATTCAAGTTTCAAAAATATAGACATGATGCACACATGAAGCTAGCCCAGAGCAAAGCCAGAAGCTAGGGATGTGACAGCAGCCGTCCTCAGGAACTGAGTTCTGTGTTTGTGATCCATGATTCAGCTACTACCACGCATTGGGCCCGAAACCAATGGACCCTCTCGGCTTCTTAATCACCCTTGTCCTCTGTCCAGGAGTTGCAAGTAGTTTCTGGTGTTTGTAGTATGCTGGAGGCCGTGGACAGCGCTGACCGTAGGGGCGGGCTGTGATGCGGTAGGCACGTGGCCGGGTAAACCGGGCACCCGTTTGGTGTCACGGAACCCTGTACACATCGTTTGGGGCTGTGAGCGAAACTCCGGCCGGATCTCCTCATGGATGGAACCCGAATAGGCGATAAACCTGGACTAGAGACTTGAGTGTTTAGGCAGGCCGTGGCCGACACCCACGTTGGGCTTCCGCTTGAAGGTTGCCGAGTACATGTCGTGTAAACGGCGGTAAGTGGTGAGAGCGTGTGTGAAGAAGTACACCCCTGCAGGGTTAACCTAATCTATTCGAATAGCCGTGTCCACGGAAAAGGACCTCTGGGTTGCTTATATCAGTTCATAGACAAGTGAAAGTGGATACTCTAAAATACGCAAGATAAGCGTGAGTGCTATAGATGGCGTTCTCGTAGGGA
>NC_041392.1:510907765-510965819 GCF_002162155.2 Triticum dicoccoides | reverse complement strand
CAAATGTCGAAGCCGGCACAACCTTCATGTCTGCATGCTCAAGAGATAGCCGCACCTCCTCTTGAGACATTGCAGCAATAGTCTCCTCAATAGAGGGCAGGAGAGGTTGGTGCAACAGGGATGCCCTCCTGCCATGAAAGCAACCTCTAAGCCCCTCCAACAGTTTCAGCACACGCCTGCGTGCAATCCACTTGCGCCCTGACTCGATGCAAGCCGCATCATAGAGTTCCAGAGGGTCGCAGTTATCCTGCTCTGCCCACAAAGCCTGCAGCTCTGCCACATATGTCATCACTGACATGTCATCACCTTGATGCAGCCGACTGATCTTCCCCTCAATCTGAGCAATGAGCATGACATTGCCCTTACCTGAGTACAAGGTGGACAGAGTCGTCCATATCGCAGCGGATGTGGATAGCCCCTCCACAGAGCGTCCAATGGGGGGCACCACCAAGTTCAACAACCAGCCAATGAGCACAGAGTTTATGACCTTCCATCTCTTTCCCTCCACAGTAGTCTTGTCTCCTGGTTCAGCAACAGCACCCAACAAGTGCCCATCAAGCTCCTTCTGTTCCACAGCCAGCAACGCCCTTCGGGACCAGCTCAGATAATTGGTAGCCCCCTCTAACTTCATGTTCATGGGCGACAGTTCGATCTTCTGAGCCACTTCCTGTCGAGGAACGATGGCCCCAGATTTTGACTCCTCAAGGATCTTAGCTAGCTTCTCGAAAGCCTCAGCAAGGCCTGTTGGCTCACTCATCTTCGGATACAGCCTACACAGCCAACAATAGCAGCAAGCACAGCCGCACACAGTCCTCTGCAGAATCAGCAGTCTCCAGTTCCCTTTCAATCAGCAGCACAACACTGCCCCACTTCTCCTTCCTCAGCAGCAGGACAGCAACCAACAGCAACCTCAGCTTCAGGCAGCTGCAGCACACTTCTCTCCTCTGACTTAGCCGCTGCACACAGCAGCAGTTCCAGCAGCACACCTCCTGTCAGTCCCCTCTACAGCCCCTACCGGTTCAACATATCATAAATGTTTTCTACGGTCGATAATAAGCCATCTAGGATAGTTACTACTCCCTCCGTTCCAAAATACTTGTTGAGGTTTTAGTACAAAATGTTCCAATTTTGAACTAAAACCACGACAAGTATTTTGGAACGGAGGGAGTGCAAGATAGGATAATTTCATTCTATTTAAACTAGTGATCATTTGGTGTAATAGGATCAGCTTGTACGTAAACTAATGCCGCGTGTCTCTTTGTAGTGCCAGAGTGAACATGATATTATAATGATGTATCCATAATAAAGTTAAATCAAAGGCTTACTCCTATTATAACAATGATATATACATAGCAAAAAGGAAATACATAGGTTGATAAATTATATTAAATGTGTCATAATAAAACCAAGACTAGAGCTTCTACAGCTCCATGGGGAATATGAACAGCATTTTACTCGTGCTCTATGTTGTTTATGTTTTGCATGGTCTCTGAAACACAAATTTGATATCCGGTTCTTATCTAATACAGTACGTTAATAAGATGAGAGGAATACGATGATGATATGAAAAGCAAAACAATTCAATACCAAATATGCACGTGAGATTTCATGTAGCTAATTTCAGAAGAAATGCTTATCAACATCTATTTGATTATTTTTGCCTGGAGGTAGTATCAAACACACCAAAAATGGCAACATGTAATGTCAGGTTCAATAAAATCTAGTAAATACTTACTACTCAGTTTGGACATGAGTGATATGATTTGCATAGAACCAATGGACTGGAGAAAGAATGCAATATATAATCTTAGGCCAGCACAAGCTACGAGTGTAATATATTCATATATCATATGCGTATTTTATTAAAATCATTCTGACTCTGTTATGAAAATAGCAATATCAAACCTCTCCATCTGGTGAGAAACTCAAAGCTGTTATCAGTATGGTTGTTGTTGTATCCGATGGTCCTTTGAGAAAGCTTGGAAGACCTGGTGGTCCACATGCATCGAGAATCCTTATTTTTGTGACACTGCAAACAAAAAAAGGAAAAATGGAGATAATGAAAGTACGAATTAGCATGGCGTCTCTGAGTTGAAATTAATTTTTGGTGAGAACTCACAGTTCTGTATGATCACAAATCACCAATAGTGCTACAAACAATTAATATCATACGTTTCATTTAAAACAAGTTGCGCAGAAATTTTACCTTATTATTTGGGCCTAAAGAAACAAAATACATTTCAAAATAACTTCAAAATATTCTAATCTCAAGAAAAGTATCAACTGGTAGATTCCATAAGTATACACTATACAATGAACTTTGTGAAGTCAGCCTATGCCATTGGTGATGCATAATTTAACAGCTCTATGATAACAACTTTCTGCAACTTGAAGACTGTACCTTTCTATGTCATAAACACGAATTGTGGCACTGTGAATCTCTCCAATAGCATCACCAACAGCTAATCTTGTCATTGATTCATTGAGAGCAACCATTGGAAATACACGGGCAATTTCTCTTAGAGCCATCATTGAGCTGATAATGCAAGCTTTACGCATTATTAAATTGCTTGGATCCATCGTGTGTAGGATATAGCTGATTGCCTGCACAACAAAGAAATGTTTTTCTTTTGGACATAAGACATTTTAATACATATATAATGTTTCGGCATGACATCTCACTGTGGTACTGACAACTTGATAAGAAAAGTTCAAATAAATAGCTGGATCACATAAAAATAGAGCATCTAAACAATATTGGAACATTTCCATGGTCTTCTACTGGAACTTTGCAAACAAACACAAAAAACAGGAATGTACATGGGAGATTTTCCCTTTTTGTAGAAAGCACATACTACCGATTTTGCTGCAACTTTGAGAAGCTTCCAACTTGGCAGGGGGGCAGCCCCAGTGCATGTAGCTCCCGCTTGCGCAGGGTCTGGGGAAGGGTCCGACCACTTTGGGTCTATTGTACGCAGCCTTTCCCTACATTTCTGTAAGAGGCTGTTTCCAGGACTTGAACCCGTGACCTCATGGTCACAAAGCAGCAGCTTTACCACTGCGCCAAGGCTCCCCTTCAGAAGCTTCCAACTTGGAACTTAACCAATTTTTAGTGATTACAATAACTCTGTATAAAAAAATTACAATGTGTACAATGAGGAAACAATGCATACCTTGTCAAGATAAGGAGCCAAGGCCTTTGGAGAGCCTCGAAGTACTCGGATGAGAGTTTTGAGTGAGACTACGTGAACAGGTGAATCAGATGAAGTAGCCCAAATTTGACTTTCTATTACACCAAAAAATCCCATTATGTCAGCCATAGCCAAGCTTGGTAGAAGGGTGCCAACTAATGCCTCCCTCATTGTAACAGCAACTGCAGTTTTATAGATGACATTGCTAGAAGGTGCACTACTTAGACACTCAATTTGGAAAAGGACGTCACTCAAGAAATGAGTGATGTCAGTCCCCAAACATGCTTTCCATGTGCCTTCCATTCCCTCCGCTAGAAGTTCAGCTGCAGTTGAACTGTAACGATCATTCATCGACATAACTAACTTGATTAGTTGATTGACAACCAACTTTGCAAGCTTAACTTTCACAATGCTTGGGTACCAAACAACGAAAGCAGCTGCAACAATGATATTTGATGCCACTGCATCCTGGCTTGTTCCTCCAATCCAAGATAGCCACTCCTGATTTTCAAATGATTCCAACCATGAGCTTATCTGAGAAGTATCATCATCATCCCTATCAAGATTTTCGCCATCTGCCTTCAACTGTCCATAACTAGATACTGAGGCACTCTGCATCTCTGGGATAAGCTTGTCCATATGATCAGATAAAGACAAGTGGTCAGGAATTTTATTTCTCTGTACACGGAGGGGTTGTGGAACAGAGCGAGGAGCTGAGCAGTGAAATAAGGAGCGGGCAGCCATTCGCACATGTTCAGAAGGATGTTGCCAAAAGCTCACCAGAAGCTGGAAAAATACATATCACTAAGTTACAAAAAGATGGTGGTGCTTTCATGTATTTATTAGGAAGAAAATAAAAGTATGCAGAAGTGCAACAGAATACCAAGACACATTGCTTTATTTCCTATAATAAATGCTTAAGTGAATTTCTGACAAGTCACAGGGTTACCCTTTATAGGTAGAACAAAAGCAGTTGGTCATTCAAGCCCTTGCCAGAATAGAAGCAAAGCTAGCATACTAACCAAGTGATCAATAGTTCCAAATCAAAGGGAAATTTCAAAATATGCTGACCCCATTCGTCGACGATTTTATGATCTACCAAGGAGTTGTGGAGAACAGTAGAGAGAGGGGTGGTGCCCTAAGAGATCTTGTCAGAGACAATGGAGACATGGTGCTTTACCAGGCTCAAGCCCTCTGATGTGTATTGATGAATGAGAGATTCTAGAGTGTAGATTGGATCTGAGAAAACTAGGTCATGCGAATATAGCCTCGCGGCTCAAGATAATCTTCGGCGAGGGCCGTCGAGACTTCGATATAGGCCTGCCTTCTCCGGTAGCAATGTAACTATCCTCAGGACGATACGATCCGATCCGATCTTGCATGGTTACAAGGAATATATCTCTTGCAACAATAAGATCCTGGAAATAGTGTGTTCATCGTTATCTCCTCCGAGTTACTAGTTTGGCATGATTGGGTGCAGGCCCCAGGGTTCCCTAGACACTCTTTGGTCGACTCGGTATGTCCACACCCGTAGGGTATAGTCCTCCCATTATGCACCATTTCTCATTAACACTATCCATCATGTCTCCCCAACAATGATGCATGCTAAGGTGAGTTCAAAAGAATCTAATTTACAGATCATGGCACTACAAAGATAAGCTATTATCCCAGCAAATTTCCACCGCAAGGCTAAACAAGGTTTAACTTATAGGGATGGAAATTATAGAACATGAACATGTATGTAGTGCTCCAAATTAGTCTGTAAACTGATGCGCCTGTATTGTAGCAACCGGAATATGTGAAATACAGATGCAACTGTAAGCAGTCATTTAGAAATATAATAATTGATCCAAATCATGGGCTGGCATTCATCCAAAAGTTTTGTTTCAATTGGCATTCATATCATACTACAATAAATTCAGCATTGCAAACTATAAACTATAGAGAATTAGAGATTATAATTTACACATGCAAACTCTAAAAATATATGTGCTTTATAACAGGTAATGGATATCGCCATAACCAGGTCTACAGAACATGGCAGTTGCATCTGCTACTAAGGTAACAGATCCGGAAAAGGCAAACTATCTGGAATGCATGTAAGGACATTTATTTGGTCCTGAAGTATCTCTTATGTATGTGAATACGGCTCTAGAATAAAACACAGCACCATTTACATTTATGCATGAACATCACGGGGGTGGGGGGATCTATTTTGGTGACCCAGTTGAAACTCGAAAGTATGAGAACATGCCAGAATATTTTTTATGTGATAACAAATTGTGATGCACCAACGCCCAAATGTGCACTAACAGCTAAATTTTGTCTTTGTTGCATGCCTTCAAAGGGTTAACCCTGTCCTACTCTTGTTCCTAGAGGGATATACACACGGAACTTAACCAGACGGATCAGGACGTCACATACAATCTTAGTGGCTGATCAGGAAAAGTGTGCAGTGGTCCTAACCATAAACATATTTTGTACATCAAGAGCCAATCTATTTGTTGTCTTGTGTCTATTTAACGGACCCTAGCGCCCTGCATTCCAAAGTCACACTGGCATAACCCACGGTGAACACAAGAGATGAGGGCAATATCTTGATGCGTAACACCTCATGGCCCAACCAAACTAGCCAACTAGGCTAGGAGTATCACAGATATTAATTAAGCCTTCACCTATATGTAAAATATCACCTATTATCAATTAATTTCCTGCAAGCCACTGCAACAAAAAAATATAACTCCTCCTTATGTTTTTCTTCATGCAATAAAGATAATCAAAGAAATTGCTTTCATAAAAGAAGAATTTCATAAGACTGAAAGAAACAATGTGCAATAAATGTAGTAGAACCTGGAGGGATGGGGGCTTTATATCTGGGACTTTCTCAGCAAAGTGTCTTGTATAAAAAGCTGCCAAGGCACTGCAGCAAGACACGCAGCGTAGATGAGAAAAATGGAAGACATGAATTTGATGCTATCTTGAAAGTAACAAAGAACCATATTTATCAGAACTG
Organism: Triticum dicoccoides; assembly: GCF_002162155.2. Lineage (NCBI taxonomy): Eukaryota > Viridiplantae > Streptophyta > Magnoliopsida > Poales > Poaceae > Triticum > Triticum dicoccoides. The sequence continues at coordinate 510,959,615 of NC_041392.1, read as the reverse complement.
TGAAAAGTAACTAAATAGTGCAATTGTATCATACTTGATACGGCAACCAGGAAGTGGTACAATACAAATGCTGATTAACCAAATTACAAAAGAGTTCCCAAACATTTGGTGCTCACAGGTAGAACTTAAGAATCATTGGTTGAATTACTAGTGCAGTACAGAGATGCTGAAAACATACCCAAACCCGTTCAAGATTTCCGCATATTTTATTTTTGAAATGTTCTTTTTGTAAAGTTCTTTTCTGCAATGATCCAGCAAACCAAATGAAAGATGCCAGTCTCACACTATCCAGAATATGAACCCGCACGAAATGCAAATGAACAGATGACCCAGTACCTGCTAGCATTTGTACAAGACCGAGATAATGTGATCATGCGTTGGGCAAGGGAAACTATTGACAGCGACCTCATAGCACAAAATTCAGCAGAGGACTTCCAAAGCTGAAACGGAAAAATATCATGTTTAGACTTCAAATGTGCTTAAATGCAAAGCAACAATGAAGTTAACAGCCCACCTCAAGAGTGGCTTCTTTCCCTGGGAACATCACCGTAAACGAGCCTCTGTCCCCTACCACCCCTGTAGCTATATGACAACCTTCTGGCTTGCAAACTTGCACCTCATCCACAAGTAATTTGTCCAGCTCACAATCAACATCCCACAAATGCAGAAAACAGAGACTAAATCGAAGTAATTGCCCTTCCAATGACTCTCTAGATGGGCTATCCATTTCTAGGATCCCAGAAGTATTATTTAAAGCTCCAGGCGGCATAGTTTCTTTGTTAGCATCACCACAAAGATGATCTCTCAACTGCCTATCACTATTGCTGTTTGACATGCCTTGTGCAGACATAATTGCAGTGAGGTCAAATCTCAGACTTGCAATGCCGGGATATGGACATGAGCACTTTATGGGGTACTTACTTCTTTTGTTTGTTATCTGAGCAGAGCCAGATTTTCCTGAACTATATGCAGAATTATCTCTATCAACTGGAGCTGGTGTCTTCCCCTTCACATCATGCGCAGCAGAGACACTCAAAGCTATGGAATCTGCAGCATTGTGATGGTTTGTTGGTATAGATGAGATGTTCATCCCATTTCTATTTGCAGGAGACTGGGTGCCTTTTAAAATTGGAACAAGTAAGGAAGATGCTGAAGTTGTCCCTCCCAAGATGCCACCAGTAACTGAATTTTTGGAAATGCCCCTACAGAAGTGTTCAAATACTGATTGAGATGTTGTCCCTCTAATAATTCGGTCTCGAGCACCTGTTTTCATATCCCATATATACAATATGCTGCCCACGTCATTACAAGAGTGCAGACTACGGCATAAACAAGCAATGTACCCTTTTACTCCATCCCAAGCAACCATTGATGGGTAACAAGAATGCCCAGGAAACATCCTCTCGACACGCATGGTTTGAAGAGAAACAAGTGCTACAAGGCCATCTTCTCCAACAGAAACAAAACAATCATCCCAAGGCTGATGAGTCGAAGCTGGTGGTAGTATTATTTGCTTAACCGCTGCAACATGGTGATGCATCACAGAAAGGAGGGTGCCGGCATCAAGATCCCAGACACGAATCGTACAATCCAAACTCCCTGATATGAGTGCTCGTCGAAAGCTTCTAGAGTCAGAGTGGGCATGCATGTGGTGTGCAGCCAAGCAAAGAATTGCTCCCTTGTGCCCCAAGAAAAATCTTTCAGAAATATGTGGGTAAACCCCTCTGCTACCAAATTGTGCGGCTGGCAACAGATTGAGAAATCGGATAACTTCTATGTCACCATTATGGAAACCATAAACTATGGCATATGGAGCATAAGAATCCTCGGAAAGTACCATCGAAGAAGACACGGTCCTTCCATGCTTTCCCGATCCATTGATGTATGCTGAGCACATCTGTGAATTTATTTCCACTCCATTGTCTGACTTGGGTAGTGAATTAGAGAGCTCTGACCTAAATTCTTCTCCCTGAAGACTGCCTTCTCCAAGAACTTTGCTCAAAGGTGGGCTCTCTGTGTTCATTGCAATACTCAAATCTAGTTGATTCATAGACCATATGGAGATGAACGGTTTCCAAAACAAGGAACCACCAATCTTATACGGACGGGATTCCATCCTAATAAGACAGTTGACCATCTGGCAATATTGAACTACTGGCATTTCTCCCAGCTCGGATGAAATACCAGGAACTTTACATACAGCCTCACACCCAAACAATGGAGGAGTGCCAACAGCAACCTTGTACACCATGGCACCACCATTGCTGCTCCACAACACCAAGCTCCTGACCACAGTGCCATCCTCAGAGTGAGGGCCTCCCCACTCCTCTCCGTGGAGAAAAAACCCTCCAGAAAGGCAGCCCTTGACCCCTGTTTCCTCCTCCTTGCATAGCGAAGTGTTTGCCAGAGACACCTCACCCAGCACGGAACCCTCGACAACGCATTTCAACAAACAGCTCGTCTTCAGCACCAAGGCAACGACCTTCCCGTCGTCCGATAACGCCACGGCCTCCACCGTACCATCCGGCGCCTCTGCAGATGCAAAGCTGGACAAGGAACTCACGCTGAGCCGCCTCGGCGAGTCACCCTCGACGGCCGCGCCCTCCACCACAGGCACCATCTGCGCCCGCCCCTGCGCGTCAGCCAGCACAACACTGACGGCATTGTCATCGCTGCAGACCGTGAGCGCGATCGCCCTCGGGAGCGAGACGGAGAGGGCCCCGTGGAAGGCGGTGTGAAGGACCGTGAGGGTGCGGGCATCGACGACGACAAGTGCCGACACGTGGCGGTGGGCGTGGCCGTCGTCGTGGGGGTGGCAGAGGATCGCGACCCGGGGGTTCGACGAAGCGGAGGAGGAGGAGGTGGGGAGGAGCGCGAAGAGGGTAGGGGAGCCGGCCCAGGGCGGGAGCGAGCGGCGGCGGAGGCAGCGGAGGGGGGCGGAGGCGGAGAAGAGGGATAGGACGCCGGCAGTGCAGGAGACGAGGAGGGAGGCGGGGGAGGGGAGGGGGCAGAGGGCAGTGATGGCCGCGGCGTGGGCGCAGAGGAGGGAGGAGGGGCGTGCGCAGAAGGGCGGTGAAGGAGGGAGAGGCCAGTGGAGGACGGTGCCGTCGGCGGCGCCGGTGAAGAGCGCGGCGGGGGTGGCCGCGACGGCGGTGATGTGGTGGGAAGGCGGCGACGGCGACCAGAGCGCGGCCACCGAGTGGCACTTCATGGACGGGGAGATCTGGGAGGAGGAGAGTCGCCCCGGCGGTGGTCGGCGGATGATCCCAGCCCAGGCGGGTAAACTAGGCTAGGCTACTGTGCGGCGACTTCTCTTTCGGGGGAACGGCAGGCGCTCGTTGTAGTACTGTCAATTGTTTTCTTTGTATCTCAAAAAAAAAACTGTTTTCTTTGAAAAAAAAATATCTAACTGTTTTCTTTGATTTGTCTCCAAAATTTTGTTTTCTTTGATAAATTTTGTAGGGAAATTCTTTGGTGGTTTTATTAAGATGTTCTTTAACTCAATTCAAAAAATGTTCTTCAACTTTTTTAAAAAATAGAACTTTTTTTCAAAAAAAAGAGAGTTAATGTACATATAATTCTCGGTTGATTCAGTTTGCGGTATTTAAGAACTCAGTTTGTCGTATCCAACTTCAAAAAAAATGTTGGAGTGCACTCTAAAAGAAATTGAAGGTTGTGGAGCGTATTTAAAAACTCGGTTTGTCGTATCCAAGCCTCAAAGAGAATTATCTTCCATTTCATTTTTTATTTGCATATAATGAAATGTTGTGCTTCTCTTTGGCATTGATTTTTAACAAACTTGGCAAGATCAAACACTTGAAACTTGGTAGTTCATATATATAACTGTAAAATTTACATGACAGTTCATGTGCATAGCAGACATTTTTAGACCGGGAAAAGTGTCGAGAAGAGGAATTTCCATACACTAGTTGAGTACATACATAGATAGTCAATACATTGGCCTTCAAGATCTGAGGGTGGCTACTCATATAGCTCAATGGTTCATCGGCGGCCCATTCGCACCGGAGCTAGGCCTCGCGGGCAACATCGGTGCACGCTTACCTAAAGGCATGGCGAACCTCGTGTTGCTAGCGCTGGTGGCGGCGGCATGGTCTCGGATGTCTAGTGAAGATGGTGTGTGTGGACGTCTTTCTCACGCTTACCTAAAGGCATGGCGAACCTCGTGTTGCTAGCGCTGGTGGCGGCGGCATGGTCTCGGATGTCTAGTGAAGATGATGTGTGTGGACGTCTTTCTCCTCCTTGAAGGCATTGTCGATGAGTTCGCCCTTGCGCTAGATCATGGTTAAGTCGATCCAGTATGGTGGTGGCGACTTTTAGCATGGACGGGTCCCCTCACATGGTATTCAATGGAGTTGTTGTGTGAGTTACTATGGGTGCAAGATTTGCCCCAATAGGAGGAGTTTTTTAAGAGCTTCGTTCACACCTGCTCTAGATCTTGTTGGGCCTCGTCAGTTGGTTGTGTTTGGTGGTGGAATCTAGTTTCGAGTCAGGGGTTGGATGATCCTTGATGGGGTTTAAGCAATGTATGATTGTCCTCTGATCAATCTTATCATTAGGTTTTAAGCTTTATTTTTCTTATAGACTAGGCCATTGGTTGTTCGTTAAATCACATGAGCACTTGGCCCTCTCGATTAGGTTTTGTAACAAAAATTGTCAATTTAAGGTATTAAGTACACTATCATAAAAATAGAAAATTAGAGAAAATCAATAGACTCGATGCCTTGACTAGTAAATAGATGCAATGGTGCAAGGGAGGTAGGAATATGCATCCGGTTGCATAACTGCTACTCCAAGGATTGTTGATACATAGTAGTTGTTGGGCTTGTGTGTGTAGAAATTTACACCAGGTAATACGTTTGTAAGGGCATATTTATCCCTTGGTAGTTTTGGTGATTGATAACAATGCTTTTGCGGACTAATCGTGTGCATTGAGCATTTCAGATATATCATGTCTAGGCACAAGACGATTTGGTGCCCATCGAAGACTATTGAAGACGGCGTTTCTCTATGTTTCTTTTCGGTGGATTTGAGTCGTAGGAAAGCGGTACTATTAAGAGGGGGTCCGTGTTGGAAAGGTTTGGGGGGAATCAACATGTACACGTTTGTTCCTTTTGCACCACATTTCCTTTGATTCTTTGGAGCATCCTCCGTTTCTCCGTATCTCTACAAAAGGAAGGACTTCTAGTGTTGCTGAACTGGGGCATGCAGTAGTACTGCTCCTCAGAGCGGTAGTACCGTAGGCCCCTGCGGTAGTACCGGCCTTAGGCGCGGTAGTACCGCAGGTGCTCACGGTAGTACCGCTTCTCGGACGTGGTAGTACCGTGGCCTCAGGCCAGGCTCAGCAGCATGAGCGGAAGTAGGGCGGATGTAATTTTTTACATCTGCGCCCTACGCGGTAGTACCGTTCCTGGCTTGCGGTAGTACCGTGTCGGATTTTTGCATAGATCGAAATTCAGCGGAAGTTGCCACGGATGTATTCAATCTAGACTATCCCTGCCTTGCGCTAGTACCGCAAGGGGGGTTAGTACCGCGTCAGCGGTTCTACCGCCCTCTGCTTCAACGCATCAGGGCTGGTTTAGCTACTGTTGCGCCAGCCGTAGTACCGTAGTGCCATGCGGTAGTACCGCGGGCCCTGGCGGTAGTACCGCGTCTCTGGTGCGGTAGTACCACTCGTCGCAGACTGAGTTAGTGGATAACGGTTGGATTTATTCTTCCACTATATAAGGGGAGTCTTCTTCTCCGAGTTGACCACCTCTTCCATCCCCAAGCTCCATCGTTGCTCTTGAAGGAAATATTCCCTAGAGGCAATAATAAAGTTGTTATTTATATTTCCTTATATCATGATAAATGTTTATTATTCATGCTAGAATTGTATTAACCGGAAACTTAGTACATGTGTGAATACATAGACAAACAGAATGTCACTAGTATGCCTCTACTTGGACTAGCTCGTTGAATCAATGATGGTTATTTTTCCTAACCATAGACATGAGTTGTCATTTGATTAACGGGGTCACATCATTAGAGAATGATGTGATTAACTTGACCCATCCATTAGCTTAGCACGATGATCGTTTAGTTTGTTGCTATTGCTTTCTCCATAACTTATACATGTTCCTATGACTATGAGATCATGCAACTCCCGAATATCGGAGGAACACTTAGTGTGTTATCACATGTCATAACGTATTTGGGTGACTATAAAGATGCTCTACAGGTGTCTCCGATGGTGTTTGTTGAGTTGGCATAGATCTAGATTAGGATTTGTCACTTCGAGTATCGGAGAGGTATCTCTGGGCCCTCTCGGTAATGCACATCACTATAAGCCTTGCAAGCAATGTGACTAATGAGTTAGTTACGGGATGATGCATTATGGAACGAGTAAAGAGACTTGTCGGTAACGAGATTGAACTAGGTATTGAGATACCGACGATCGAATCTCGGGCAAGTAACATGCATATGACAAAGGGAACAACGTATGTTGCTGTGCGGTTTGACCGATGAAGATCTTCATAGAATATGTCAGAACCAATATGAGCATCCAGGTTCCGCTATTGGTTATTGATCGGAGATGAGTCTCGGTCATGTCTACATAGTTCTCGAACCTGTAGGGTTCGCGCGCTTAACGTTCGGTGATGATCAGTATTATGAGTTTATGTGTTTTGATGTACCGAAGGTAGTTCAGAGTCCCAGATATGATCACGAACATGATGAGGAGTCTCGAAATGGTCGAGACATAAAGATTGACATATTGGACGGCTATATTCAGACATCGGAAGTGTTCCGGATGATTTCGGAGAAAACCGGAGTGCCGGAGGGCCTTAGTGGAGAGAGAGAGGGCCGGCCAGGGCAGGCCGCGCGCCCCCTCCCCCTCTAGTCCGAATTGGACTAGGGAAGAGGGGCGGCGCCCCCCTTTCCTTCTCCCTTCTCCTCATTCATTCCCCCCTCCTAGTAGGACTAGGAAAGGGGATTCCTACTCCTACTAGGAGGAGAACTCCTCCTCTCCATGCGCGCCACAAGGGTCGGCCGGCCTCCCCCTTGCTCCTTTATATACGGGGGCAGGGGGCACCCTAGTACAAACAAATTGATCATTGATCTCTTAGCCGTGTGCGGTGCCCCCCTCCATCATAATCCACCTCAGTCATATCGTCGTAGTGCTTAGGCGAAGCCTGTGCCGGTAGCTTCATCATCATCGTCATCACGCCGTCGTGCTGACGAAGCTCTCCCTCGACACTCAGCTGGATCGAGAGTTCATGGGACGTCACCGAGCCGAACGTGTGCAGATCGCGGAGGTGCCGTACTTTTGGTACTAGGATCGGTCGGATCGTGACACTATAAAAAAATACACTTCCGTGATGATACGTGTTTGTCACAGTAGGTCGCTTTTTTGTCATGCATGTACATCCATGACAAATTTATGACAGAATCAAGATAGTCATACCTGTGTTGTCGTAGAAGTGTTCCATGACATTACCAAAATTATCATCACGGAAGTGTCCACTTCCATGACGATAAATCGCGCATCACAGAAGTGCTTTCGTCAAGGGTGACCGACACGTGGCATCCACCGTAACGGAACATCGTTAAGCTATCGGGTCGGGTTTTGGATCCGATAACCCGTTAACAGCCCCGACCAATGGGAAATTTCCACGTGTAAAATTCTTATTGGCCGGACGAAACACGTGTCAGCTCGTCAGTGGGTCAGATAGGCGCCTATGATACATCGACACGTGGCACGGCCCAACAGTGGCCCATTCCTGTGAAAAGGCCGGCCCGTTTGACTTGGTCAAAAGCTAGCGGGCCGGCCCGTTTGACTTGGTCAAAAGCTGGCGGGCCGGCCCATGGAAAGCCTGTTAACGGCTTGTTCGCATATAGCCCATTTACAGCCTGCTAACACAAGGCCCGTTACGCCCTATCTGAATTAGGCCTAGTAGCGTCATCTGGGCCGTCCACTATGATTCCAGCCCGTTTTCACTTCTGGCCCATGTATAGCCCATGACGTCTTTAGGCCCATATGAGGCGCTTTGTAACTCTTGGCCCATTAGCGGCCCGTGCTGAACTGGCCCGTAATGAACAGTGTATTACTTTACACCCATTAACGACCCGTGGTGAAACTGGCCCGTAATGAACAGTGTATCACTTTATACCCATTAATGGCCTGTTATTCCGTTGTGCCGTTTCCAGCCCAAGTTAACTTTCGGCCTTCTGAGGGGCCATTTATTCTTGGGCTCATTTGCAGCATTCGGTTACTTACGGCCCGTTACTGTCATTTTCTACTTGTGGGCCAAATTCAGCCCGTCGTTACAGTCGGCCCGTTTGTGGACCGTTAGTCTGTTGGGCCATTTTCATAGCATCACCAAATACGGCCTATTAACGGCCCGTTATGGCCAGCCCATAAAACGTACGATTCTATTAAAGGCCCATCTACGACCCATTAAAGGCCCGTACAAGACCCATAAATGTGTCGGCGGCCCATGGATCCTACGAGACGTACAAGGCCCATGGATCCTACGAGACGTAGAAGGCCCATGGATCCTACGAGACGTAGAAGGCCCATGGATCCGACGGCCCGTGAAGGGCCATGGTCGGGCGAATTGGCCCCCGTTTGAATGATATAGCATATTCAAAGAATTATCCTACCCAATACTATCACCTCTAAAAAGACTACACTATTACAACAAAGAGATCAAGGCATAGAAAGGTAGAATAATCCTACACTATACAATAAAGAAATTACAACTGATTATACCCACTGGGCATTATGGTTCGGCACAGGTGATAATAAAGATACACAAACAGCAAATTACATACACTGGGCAAATACAGCTCATACATCATGGACGTGCATCAACTTAACTCCATTTGAACTATAATCTTTTCAGAAAATAGGATTGGCCGGATTCAGATAGCACAAATTTCAGTCTGCAAAATCTCTAATTCCTTCATGGTTACCTCACTGTCTTGTTTCATTTTTTGACTCTTGCATCTAATACATGCATGTCCAGTCTCAACTTGTTGATTATACGTTGATAATCATGTACATGTTGTCTTGCCACCTCTAGTTGATGCTCGAGAACATCAGCACATTCCAATTCCAATCCATAATCATTCGGTAACGGCCATGCCGCACTGCTCGCAGATCTTTGTGTTGATGTCACTTCATCCTGAAATGTTTCTGTAAGTACACATGACTAGGGCAAAAATATAGTTACAACAGTGAAGCGAACAAGACACTATTTTGTACTACATGGCAAAACAGGACTAACAATAATGTTACATGTCACTTAAAAAAATGTTACACGTCATGAAGCATAAGCAGGTGATATTTTAAAAATTATAAAAAAGATAGTCTGTGCAGCCTGCATACAGAAATCCATCTTAGCTCACCAGAGGAGCATGATGTTGGGGCCCAATCGAAAACACAAACAAGTTACAAATTTAGACAGCACGTTGCGTATAAGTAAGCAAGCAGTTGGCCATTCTGTGCCTTAATTAAAGTCTTAGGGAGCATACTGAACAGTAGAGGGTTTCATACAAACATACTACAGCAGGCAAAACTATGCAATCATTAGCGTAGTATAAACTAGATTGTGAGCCTCATGCAATAATAGTTGGTTAATAGACTTCAAAGCTTCAGGCGCACTTCGGCAGAGCAATTAAATGGTAAGGCCTTTAATTATGTCAACTAATAGTGATACAAGTACCGAACATCAGGCATGATTATTTGGGCATCTCATTAACTGAGGACAAATAAAGCAATTGAAAAGAGAAAATTAACTATGCCTGAAACAAATAAGGAATTGAACTGTTGAGTTGCATACAGTGACTTACCTTAGCAGGTTGAAGAGCCTCAGCGCAGCTTCTACTTCTCTTGCAAGGCTCCTTCCTAACATCTTGTACTTGGAAATCCTCAATCTTATCTTCATTGCACCCCCTTTGCAAGGTGGCACAAACTAGTTACTCGTCTCCTTGGAAGATAAATATGCATACTTTCTAGTCTGTGAACACAAAAGGATGAGATTATAACAAAACAACACCACATAATGAAACATGCCGCATCTCTTGCACTTGCACACAATGAAATGAGCATTTACTATGTAAAAACTAGGCATACCTTCAAACTGGATCTCCAAGTACTCTTGGAGAGCCTAATGTAGTGTACAGCCAAACCTTTATGTCACATATGAGTTAGACAAGGCCCCACTACAACAGCCCTTAGTGTTTAAATCATTGACAAGCTCTGTTAGAGTGTTAGGTCAAGAACAACAAGTAATCAAAGCAAACAGTCCTGGTATGGCTGGCTGATGCAAACAAGCAATTGAACAGAAGTGTGAGCAAATCTTACATATCAACAAAAGAAGCAAAGAAGGAGGCATAAAGACCATCACTTGACTGACCAGATTTAAGGGGCATTTAAACATCATGTGCAACATATGAACTAACATAAACATTGCATATTCTAGATTCTACAATGGAATGCACATGTATAAGGTTATGCCATGTATGATGATGCCTAAATGTACAGATAGCAGGCAGGAGTGATTCATCATTGCACGCACAATTGAATTGCAGGTTAAGGGCCAGTTCGATTCCGCCTTTTCAGGGCATATTGTCAAAATAAGCCATAAAAGATGTAAAGAAGTCATTTTTGAGTTATGGGCTTGGGCTTAACTAATTTCGCTTTGGAGGGGGGGTGTTTCGGGTAGAACCTCACTAAAAATTGAAGGGAAGGGGAATAGTGAAATGACTCTGTTGTCTGCCTATATTACACTCAAAATGCAACTGCTGACGCCCGTGTCACACCTGACCCTCAAGTAAAAACAAACACGCAAGCATTCATTGCCCTGCCCGCTTGCATCTCCTCTCCCCTTTCCCTCTACCTCGATCCCCTGCCTGCAGCATTAGGGTTCCTCCAGCGAGCCGTCGTCACTGGTCCCATCTGGCCTTGTCCTCGATGATGCTATGTCCAGCTAGGCTACATGGCCGGCGGGTAGGGGCAAATCTCCCTGGCTTCTCCTCCCTCTGGCGCCGCCCCTCATTCTCATGGTCTCCAGCAGCTACTCCACTCTGGTTCGTCCAACGCACTACTCCAGCGGGCGTTGCACAACTACGGCCGATGCCACACTGCGGCAGAAGGCACCTTATTCCCCCTCCCCTCCTGCCATGCCATGGCCTTGAGGTGCTGTTGAAGGATGAGCTCATCCAACAAGGTGAGGATATCCTTTGATTTTTTGCCAAATTTTCATTCTGTTCCACTATACGATGAATTGCTATGAGCTGCTTCTGCTGCTGCTATATGATGCATTGCTATGAGCTGCTCCTGCTGCTGCTATATGATGAATTGCTATGAGCTGCTGCTGTTGTATGATGAGTTTCTATGAGCTACTGCTGCTGCTATATGATGAATTGCTATGAGTTGCTGCTGCTGCTATATGATGAGTTGCTACAAGCTGCTCCTACTGTTGCTATATGATGAGTTGCTACAAGCTGCTCCTGCTGCTGCTATATGATGAATTGCTATGAACTGCTCCTGCTGCTGCTATATGATGAATTGCTATGAGCCGCTCTTGTTGCTGCTATATGATGAATTGCTATGAGCTGCTGCTGGTATATGATGAATTGCAGACTGCTGCTGTTTGTATGATGAGTTGCTATGAGTTGCTGCTGCTGCTATATGATGCTTTCAGGTGGTGCTGCTATACGATAATAACCAGCCACTTGGACCATCGAATTTCAATAAATAATTGTTCTTCATTTAAATGTGGGTCATGCATTCTTCGTTTAAATTAGGCAATGGGATCTCTATGGAAAACATTGACCAAAGTAGATTGTGCCAAGTAGATGGTATCTTTGTATTTGCATTTTGAGCAAATAGTGATGGCCTGTTTTCCTATCATATTAATTACTGCACTGGGTTCAATTTGTGATGTTTGCAAGTCAAATTAATTTCCATATGGGCAGCAAAATGAAAAAAATATAATGCAATCTAGACTTTCCACTGATCTTACCAAAGATAAGCTGAAAACGCAATGAAAAGAACTGGTTGGCTTATTACATGGAACTTATATTCACAGGTGCTTATTTTCTTAGGATAACTCATAATAACTGTCCCTAAGAAACTTGGCTAATAGAACTGGCATACAAATAACATGTCACGATGATTGTAATGGAGGAGTGATGTACCATAGCACACTGTATAGGCTCACCGCTGCCTCTCCTTTTTTTGCGATGTTCCATGAAATTGCCACATACATCTTGTACTTTTTCATTGTGTAACCCTATCTGCAAGTTGACACGGCTAATTTCAGACATCTCTACATGATACTACATTGCATATCCCTTGCGCATATTTAAACCACCAATTAACAATTGTGTGCGTACCATAAACTAGCCATGACTCTGTATGCTGGACTAGCAGGCACTCTAAGGGAGCCTAATGTAGTGCACTGGAATTCCTACATGCCACCTACGATTTTGTGTAATGTACTGCCCCTGTTCCTAAATATATGTCTTTGTAGAGATTTCAGTATGGACCACATACAGATGTATATAGATGCATTTTCGAGCGTAGATTCACTCATTTTGCTCTGTATGTTGCCTATAGTGGAATCTCTAGAAAGACTTATATTTAGGAACGGAGGTACGAGGTAGTATCATGTATGACATCTACATATCTAATTTAGCAGCCAGTAGTAGAAATCATTGTCTGCACAAAGGGATTATTGGTCGAAAATCCTAGCAAAGCACGCTGGCAGGCACAGAACAATACAAGAGAGAGAGACGCGCTTACAAGATCATAGCAATGCCTCAGTCCAGGATCTTGGTTGGCTAAGCTATTAGATCCAGAAGAAACATCGTCCTTGTAGTTTTTGCCAGCTGCATAACAGGTAACAGCGACCGGTTAGTATATTTGAAGTACATCGGGCAGGTGATGCTGGACGGGTTTAAAGGTGACAAGTACCTAGGCCGTGGCGGGTGCTTGCCATCTCTCCAGACTGTGGGAATCAGGTTAGAAACGTCGAGGGTGATGACGCTGCGCTGGCTGTCGGGGTCCGGTAAGGAGATCTAGAACCATCGAGTAGGGTGTTTGTGGAGCGGCTCCGGTAGGGTGGACTACAGTGTGGGCAAAGCAGATCTATGGTCGTGGACGAGGGCGTAGGTGAAGCTGCTCTGATGGTTGGGTTAAGGATGGTGTCGACGATGCGGATCTGCGGCCGTGGACGGGGCGTTAGAAGCTGCTCCGGTGGTTGGGTTAAGGGTGGTGTCGATGATGCGGATCTGCGGCTGTGGATGGGGCGTCAGAAGCTGCTCCGGTAGGTTGGATGAGGGTGCGAGGAAGCGGATCTGAGGCCGTGGACCTGTGAGTTGGCAAAGCGGCCCCGGTAGGGTTGAGAATGGTATAGGCGGAGCTACTCCGGTAGGGTTGAGGAAGGTGTCGGCGAAGTGGCTCCGGTAGGGTTGAGGAAGGTGTCGGCAAAGAGGATCAGAGGTCGTCGACGGGGGCGTCGATGGGGCGGCTCCGGGGGTGTGGACGAAGCGTCTCCGGTGGGGAGTACGAATGAGCCGCTGCAGATGCGCGGCGGTTGACGAGAGTACCGGCGAAGCAGATCCGGTGCCGTGGACAAGGTCGGCACTGAATGGGTTGTGGTGCAGTGGTGGATGAGCAGTCTACTTGTTTCTAGGGGAGGTGGGAGGGGTAGATGCGGCCGCAGAAGCAGATCCGGTGAGGTGGACGTCGCTGGCAGTGAATGGGCTATGGTAGGCCGGTGGATGAGCAGTCTAGGGTTTCGAGAGGGGAGGGGAGAAAGGGGGATGAAGTACGAACGGCGTGTCGTGTAGTTAGTCGTTTTTGTGGGAGGGGAGAGGAAATGGGGGGGGGGCGTGTAGTGGGGGAACCGGAAGTTACCAAAGCAGCCCCGACCTATCATGTAGATGAGGGCGGTATTGTAACTGTTGGTCTCCGTGCACCAAGGATAAAAGGGGGATTTCGCATGCTAAAGACTAAGGTGGCGGAAATTTTAGAAGGAGGCGGGAAATTTTGCCGCCCGCGGGATCGTTCGTATCCAGTTTCAACTAATTTTGGACCGTGCTAACGGGAAGGTCATGCTAGACTGTGTACATGGGGCACGCGTCAGTAGTTAATAACTGGTGTGAAGTTCACCCCAGAAAAAGACAATAACTCGGGATGATGCGCCGATAACTTGGACGTTCACACGGGCACGACCAATCATACGGGTGTAGTGGCGCGTTCACAAAAAAGGGATCAAATGCTCAGCCTATGTATTTCTCGTGTAAATAGATAATTTAGTGCCATTGGTTATTTACTTTAAACATAATGCATTGACGTGTTAGTGTAGAGGCACACAAAAAGAAATGGATATTGTAGTCAGCTACTTAAAAGTGTTACCTCATATGATTACATAGCCTCCATTTCATAAATTGTGTACCCGTTGAATTTATATATGAATATTACATATATTATTTCAAAATAGAAAGTTAAATCATCCAAGACTAATGAATTTGAATGCAAGAGTAACAATGGTGCATGTTCATGATAGCTACATTGGTTGTTTGAAGAAACATCACTGTAACTTTGGCATGCACAACTAAAAAGGCTTATTTAAATAGAAAAAAATGTGATATGTGAGTGTCCAATCTTTATAGCGTTGAATCGATATTGTACCTTTGGCCACGATGCGAAGTAGATATTGACTTATGTTCAAGCGATGCACGTCCACGATCGCTAGATAGTGATACGTCAATGAATTGTGCAATCTCTCTCACACGCATACATATCTCATTTCCCTGTGGGCATCGGAATCACACACGTGCACTTCATGTATTTATCTCCCTCCGTCAGGGTTAAATTCGTCTTTCTACCCCGTCCTACAAGTCTCTCACACAGAAACACACACGCTCTCTATGTCTAACATGCCCACCCCTTTAATTCCGCCCACCCACAGCCACTAATGTCTCTCACACATATGCTATCTACCTATCCCTTAATATAGCTAGATATGTGTCACACAAACTCCTTATCCCTACTAGCAAGATGCCCATGCGTTGCATGGAACATCAAGATGCATTTGTATGAGAAGTTTATCTTGTGGGAGAAAAGGATGAACGAGGGAATGCCTTATTTGAAAATGCGGAGAGGGGTGTGGGTATCTTTTTGCAAAATTGCCATAGTTTCCTTCCTGTCCGTCGGATATAAATCGGATGGCCTATATTGCAGGATGGCAGGAACACCATCATCACCAACTCTGTTTTTTTTATAAGAGTAGAGATATGTGAGTGTCACTCCCCCCCCCCCACACACACACCCACACTTCCCAACACCGAAGGAGTAGGGTGACACCTCGATCTTGATACTAATCTATCGACTGGCTTCTCTCTCAAACATACACACACACATACTACCCGGCACCGAAGGAGTAGGGTGGCACATCGATCTTGATAATAATCTATCCACTCCTCTTTCAAACACACACACACACACACTCACTCACTAGTTGTGCCTCTGTGTCTACCGCACACACTCTCAATACGTCTTTCTACCCCCCCCAACAATGACAGCAGAAGGGTGACAACTCAATCTGATCATAATCTGTGAATTGGTTTCTCTCTAAAACATTGTGTCTCGGTGCCTCGCTCGGTAGCCCCCTCGATATGTAGACTTCTCGCACGCGCACAGCTGTAGTGACGATGATGCTGAACCCAGTGTGCCTTGTTTTTACCGGCCTCATGTGATAGTTTTCACCCTGTTTTCTGTTAATTAACAAGGCAAACTTTTCTTTGTTACTACTAGTGAATCTGAAGTCATTCGGGGCAGACATAAAATATATCACTTCAACCCAATTATCGCAACAACTATTTTAAAAGAAATTAGCTAGCTGCCCGTGCGTTGCACGGAACATCAAGATGCATTTGTATGAGTAGTTTATCTTGTGAGAGAAAAGGTTGAACGAGGGAAGGCCTTATTTTCGAATGTGGAGAGACGTGTGGGTATATTTTTGCAAAATTGCCATAGTTTCTTTCCTATCCGTTGGATATAAATCCGACGGCCTATATTGCAGGATGGCACGCACACCATCATCACCAACTCTTTTTCTACTCCCTCCGTCCAAAAATAGTAGTCATCAAAATGGATAAAAAGAGATGTATCTAAAACTAAAATACGTCAAGATACATTTCCTTTTATCCATTTTGATGACAAATATTTCCGGACGGAGGGAGTATTTGTTTTTTTAGAGATTTCAACAAGTGACTATGACCGGACCTTACCAACATACTCAAAAAAGTAGTCCATAATTTTGATGTTACCCTCTTTTCTTGGTGGTGCAGTGCCATCTGGATACCTCATAAATAAATCAAGGACAAATCTGACCCCTTCCTGAAAAGACATATGGAGCAAAATGAGTGAATCTACACTCTAAAATATGTCTACATACACATCCGTATGTGGTAGTCCATTTGAAATCTGAAAAAGACAAATATTTAGGAACGAATGGAGTATATATATATAAGAGTAGACATGGAGATATATCTCCAGCATGGTCTACAACAAAAATGTGCTGGGCTGGTTAGCGCCGGATGCTCGCAACGCGATGACATGAGTTCGTACTCTGTCTTTTAACTTTATATTTTTATATTATATATTACTCTACTTATTTGATATATACTTCTTTCGCCACTGTACTGACAGTGGAACCCATAGAGTACTTAAAATACAAGATTAAGGATGGACTTGTTTCTTTTTAACTTTCTGTACGAAGTTGTAGCCACCCTGCAAGTCACGTGTACACTGTGCATGCAATTAACTTTTTATAGAGGGACAATCATACAGGCAATTAGCTCAAATGGATTGGATGTCACTCTATTATTTCCAGCATAAAGAGCATCTCCAACGGCAGCTGGCAAATTTCCTCCCGCTTCCTTAAGCGGAGGACGACATCAAACGCCAGCGGCATACATTTTTACAACTCTAATCAACCAGATGAAATTCGTGCAAACACAGACTGATTTCATATAAGCATGAAGGATTTTGTATAAAAAAGCCGGATCTTCATATAAACATCATGGATTTCATTA
The DNA here is from genome assembly GCF_002162155.2 of Triticum dicoccoides. Classification (NCBI taxonomy): domain Eukaryota; kingdom Viridiplantae; phylum Streptophyta; class Magnoliopsida; order Poales; family Poaceae; genus Triticum; species Triticum dicoccoides. The sequence continues at coordinate 510,942,503 of NC_041392.1, read as the reverse complement.
CATTTACATGAACTAAGAGGTGCCAATCCGGCTCTCTTGTATAATTAATACTCCCTCCGTCCGGAAATACTTGTCCTAGAAATGGATGTATCTAGACTTAATTTTAGTTGTAGATACATACAATTTATCCATTCTTAGAAAAAAAAAATCCCCGCCAGCTGGAGAGGGAGTACATAATCTAAATGGCCGCCCGCGGTTCCCTTTGTCTTCCTCATGTCCGTCAGACACTTACGGGGTCGACGAAGGTCCTCGGAAGAGACGAAGCAACAAAAAAACCACCTGAATCCGCAGTCGTCGCCTCAGCGGTGGCCTTCATGGGTCCCAAGTGGCGGCGGCCTCCCATGTTCTACTTATCCTCGATGATGGCGGCGGACACGGAGAAGCTGGCCACTGACTCGTTGCTCTCCATGCACCCGGCTTCTGTCTCTGCCTGCATGGCACTGCCGCAGGCACGGGAGGCGCGCCCACAGACACGGGAGGCACGGCCACCGCAGACACTGGTGGCGCGGTATGACGTGGCAGCGACAGTGCCCGTACCGGCGTGCTCGCCGCCGTGCCGGCGTGGAGCAACTCGCCACTCCTCATCGAGCTGAACTGAAGCAGCGAGTTGCTGAACCACGCGCCTGCTTGGGGCGGCAACTGGCTCCGTCGGGCCAAGTGAGGTTGGTGAAGCACGGAGCAGCCTCGCCCGTATCCAGAGGGCTCGGCGGGCCACCCAGCCGGGTAATATGCTGGAGAACGGCTCATCGGAAGCCATCGGAGGGGTGGAGAAAATGGTGAAGGAGGAGATGGGGGAGCGGTGGAGGGGTGCGATTCTTGCCCGCTGTCGGTCTGGCCTCGTGTAAATAGAGGGCAGACGGTAGGAGCTTGGCCGGCGTCTGGCCTCGTTTAAACTGAGGGCGGACGGGAGGAGCTCGGCCAGTGTTGCGTTTAATTCCGGCCCGCTCATGAACGGACGTGTGGCCAGAGTAGGATTCTCGGTTTGCATGCAGGTTTAACGGAGGGGTTTAATGGAGGCGCCGGGCGTGCAGCGGGCGGCGCAGTACTATTCGATTTGACAGCAGTAATGAGCCGTCAAATCACAAAGGCCCTCGCCTATCGTGAAACCGGCCGAGCTAGACTGCCCCGCCCTCTCGCCTATCGTATATACTCCACTTTTATACAGTAGTAGTATCGATGGATTGCGCCATGGAGCAAAACTTGAAATTAAAAAAAGGTGGTACATATAGAGAGCGCTCGTCGCCAAATTATGCATATAGTACTATTAAAAAGGCTTGTCACAATAATGGTGTCCAGCACAAGTGCACAACCCACCCCTCAAATAAAATTAAGCACCCTGGAATTCTTTGACAAAACTAAGCACCCTGAAATTCTTTGACAACTAAACTACTGGCTATATGATGTTGGCCATATATATTGTACGTATATAATGTGAAGAAACGAGTGGTACTATTGTACCAACTAAAAGATGAAATGTAAGAAATACTTGTATGTACGTACTGAAGAGTTAAAGTAACAAGAAGAAACATAACATAGTTCTGCTGGGCTCAGCACAACACACCCCTCAAATTAAATTAAGCACACCTGAAATTAAACTTTGCAATTATTCGGTAGACACTGCATTAGAACCACCATGAGCAACGACACTGCCACCTTACTCGGAGTCCTCGTCCACGTCCTCGACTTCGTCCTTGTCCCTCTTCCTCTTGGCCGATACTTCTTTGCTTGAACCGCGCACTTGGCTGTTGCTCTTCATCCAACCCTTGTAGATATTGAAGCAAAGGTAGCCATCCATTGCAGCGTATTGGATGTGGTCTATATCTAGTACATTCCGCTGCCATGCATGACGATGAAACGTGTATGGAGGTTTCTCCAGTTTACCGTACGAAGGATGAACCATGGCTCCTGCCAGGGTCAGCATTGAAGGCTGAAGAGAGGACACCAGCCGATTCTTCTGGAGGTCGAAGGTGTTGCCTACAATGAGGCCTACCCGACGCAGGACTTCTTTGTCGTTACCAAAGTCTATAGTAACGAATTTGATTAGGTTGCTTCCGAGGAAGTCCTTAAAATCCTGGCACTCAACATCGGCATGGCATATGTGGTAGGCCAAGCATAAGTCATGCACGCAAACCTGGATCACGGCGGGCTTCTTCCTCTCTTTGTCCTTTAGATCCTTCTCTCATCCCAGGACTGTGGTGTACTCAACATCTAGCCCAGCGACCCACTCATCATCTGAGTTTTCAAACATGCGTCTGAAGCGAGAAAGGCATCCTTTCACCGTCGCGGAAGAACGGGTGTAGATGACGTCGAACTCATCACTGGTGATGGTTCTAACCTTGTACTCACCGCCGATCCTGGAGTTTTGGGACACCATGGATTTGGGAGGAGGGTTAGGATTAGTGGAACCGTCGTAATGTGAATGGACAGGACGACTAGGAGCGAACCGCCATAGTATTGAAGGACGTGCGGGGACGAGTAGGAGCAAACTGCCAGCATGCGAACGGCAGGGTAGTGGCTTTCCATTCTCCCATGATACGGGCTTCCGAGAGCCCTTGGATCTGAGATCGAACGGTTTCATGGCATGATTCTAGACCTATGGGTGAATATCCTATCCTGGAGGGTTATTCTACAAATTTTCAGCAACTTAGCATGCGACCGTTTGATCTCAGATCCAAGGGCTGCCAGCAGCCCGTATCGTGGTCGTGCCTACCATGACCGTCGCGTCGCTCGTGCGGTCGCGCCCTTGGAGATTTAACACGGTGCATTAGGCTATCTGATGTTTGGCATGTTATACATAGTCATCACTTAGTCACTCATACTACAAGAAGGTTGGCTATAAGTGTATTTTTTTACTCCTCTCTATCTCTTTCTTCGTACTCCCTCTGTCCCATAATATAAGAACGTTTTTGACACTAGTGTAGTGCCAAAAACGTTCTTATATTATGGGACACATGGAGTACTAGTATTTATTACATTTGCCAAGGAGTGACCTCTTCCAATGAAATGGTGTTGCTAAGTTTGCTTCATTTAATTAGCTATAGACTCAAAATTGTCTTTTCACCTAGGTACACGTGCTCAGCACCATTTCTTCCTTGTGTCACCAAACTAGTCTCTCTCTTCTTGAATAATTTGCCACATCAGACTTTATGCCTATGTGGCAAGCTTAAGCACCTGTAGGAGCAAGTAAACGTAAGTACAATAGTGCGCTTTACATGGCATTTTTGCATATGTGGAGGAAATAGAGGCAAGGAAAAAGTGGAGAAGTGGGCTCTCATGCAAGAGCCAGCCTCTACTACATGGTGGAGCATTGGGAGAGGCACATGTATGGAGGTGGTCAGGAATCTGGGAGACTCACACCGGTCGTAGCGCCGCAGTTAAAATGATAATGGCAAGTCAAATCACGGGGCCCCACCTGTCCAGCAGTAACTCGCTGTCAAATCACACAGCCCTGCGTTTGCAGCAGCCTACTCCCTCGTCTTCTCGCGTCTCTGTCGAAGCGACTAAAGCGCCATGTTAAAGTAACATATTATGTTGCCACAAGCACCTCTTTCCTCATTAAATAGTTGCCACATAAGCAAAATTGTCTTGGGATGTGTTAAGTTACTACCTAAGTTACTCCCACTATGGCTAGCCTAAGAAACAACGTGAGAGTTAATGCACCACGCCTATGTGTTTACTATTTGGTTTTCGTAAGATGACTTAATACTCACCTAGACAGAGGGAGTATTCGATTTGAAAGCGGGCGGCGCAGTTCCCGATACAGCTTTAATGCAGACGAGGGAGGGAGTAGCGGTCCCCGATATGTTGAACGGCCAATGCATCCTCCTCAATTAATGCATGAGGGAAGTAATGGGAGGAGGTCCGGGAAAAGAGGTTGCACGATGTGAATGCAACGCAGTTTGCCCTCATTGCCCTCATATAAAGGCGCCCCTCCATTCCAATGCATCTACCACATCGTACGCACCTAAGCATTTGCCTAAGCAACTACACTAAGTGCAAAAGAGCTCACTCCAGACCCATGGCGGCGATGTGCGTGAGCGGCCAGCGGCTATGCCAGATGGTCCATGACGCCGGCCCGCAGCATGGCGCCGAGGATCGTCTCTAGACGGTGTTGGAGACCGGCTAGTGGATGGCCGCCGTCGACGCCAACTATGACTCTCAGTTGGACCAGATGATCGTTGACACCAGCAACAAGTTCACCATCATCAAGAAGCTCGCGGACGACATCGCCGTACTCCTCCAGCCCGCGCGCCAGGGCTCCTCATTGCCTACCACCCTAATTGGCCTCCATGGCCGGAACCTCTTTCAAGCACTGGTGGCCTTGCGACTGCCCGCCGATGCCACGAAGAATATCCACCTGGAGGTCGCGCTCACCGCGAGGTGCCTCGCCCTACAAGAATTCGTCGACCTACACATCCACGTGTACGAGCAAATCGTGTACATAGGTATCTACAATGCCAGTGAGGACGCTACGAGGTTGGCCTTCCTCAACCGGCTGGAAGCCTTGGATGCCTTTGCTGAGAAGCACCTCGACCTCGCCACAAAAGCCGCCGCTCCTTAGCCGCCGGTCGGTGGCCCGCCACACTAAGTTGAGGAGGAGGAGGTCATACGTTCGTGGATCCATCTTTCTTCTTGCCTTCTGTAACTACCACTGCGATCGCATCATCATGGCCTTAATTCTTATTGTGCTGTTGCATTCTCGTTCCAGTCAATACTGACATGTGCGATCCCTTTGCTTAATTATATGCATCATTGTAACTAGGACTCGATCCATCAATTTATAAGTTGTGCTTACCTTTTCCATCAACTTCGTGCAACGTGTGGGCATCTTGCTAGAAACACTAAAATATGTCTATATAATCCGTATGTGATAGTCCATTTGAAATCTCAAAAAGATAAATATTTAGGTACGGAGGGGGTAATATATTAGGAGTATATCATGCACACAAAGGCAGAGGAGCGGTGGGACCGAGAGGGATGAGGGGCACGTCGGGGGGATGAGGATCCCCTGACGCGAACAATCCTACCATTCTGTCACTGACATGTGGGACCCATAAGCGTGGGTCCCACCTGTCAGCGAAGGAAAGGCAGGGCAAGGCAGTGATAGCCACGTCAGAGGATCCATGTCCACGTGGGGGGACGTCGTGCCGTGGGTTGGAGCGGCGTCATGGGAATCGCGTGTGGGTGTGGCAGTGGTACAAACAAGAAACGTGATGGTCGCCGTGGTTCAACTTCCATGGACAAGCTGTCATGTCTGTTGAGACATGTATATCAAAACTAGAGTGTTTATATTTCAAGCACATGAACAAGTATTATTCTACTACTTTGGATCCATTGCAATGCACGAGCCAGCACATTGGTAGTAGTAGTGTCCATCTCTATCTCTAGAGGCCTTCCCTCATTCATCCTTTTCTCTCACAAGATAAACTACTCATATAAATGCATCTTGATGTTCCGTGGAATGCACGAGGATGTTTCCTTGGGGGTCTCTCCAGCGCGGCGTGGCTGTAGTTGCAAGTTGACGCCCCTTGAGATGCCGACGTTGAGGGGCACTCGGATTTCCTCCGATGAGCAGGTAAGATGAGTTTGATCACGTAGTAAATGCATTCTAAAGACTACTTCTGTGTCCATTTCCTAATTCTCCCCCTGCCCACTGTTTCACAGGTTAGGCTCGGTGCGAGTGGAGATTGGCTTGCATATGTACGGGAGGGTACCAACATCAATTTGCACAACATTTACAACGGTGACACCGTTCCCGTAGAACCTTTGTCCAACATTGGGATCAGCCATGCAATGGGCCACCACATGAATTGGTACGATGGAACCACAGTGAGATTGAATAAGAAAGCACGAACCTTGCACATGGCGGTCAAAGGCGGACCATGTTGTCTGCGGCCGATTTGTTGCCGTACGAGTAGGAAGACGTCGTGCTCCTTTCTAACTGCATCTTCGCGGTGACAAACCAGGGGACTTATTTTGTATGGGACACATCCTACAATATACTCCCTCTCTCCCAGTTTATTTGTTTTGAATCTTTTCGTTTTGTAAGTTCCAAATTCAAATTTAGAGCTCTCCATCACATGTTGAGATTACAATGTCCATTAAATCATTGCGTGCATGTATAGTAAAGAAACAAATCTCGAGTTTGGCATGAGTTCCTGCTGCGAGAGCACCACAAGCCCTGGCGCAGAAGTTACATTTCCCTCTTAGGGCCATCAGGACTGAGCTTCAGTGCCTTACTACACCTACCTTTGAGTCAATAACATGTGGACCCGATAGGTGACTGGTCCACATGTAATGCTCCCGTAGGCAGAGGGGCAGTGGGGCCAAGAGGGGTGAGCCGCAGGTTGGGGGACGTGTGGTTTCATGGGTTCGAGCGGCATCGTGGGAATCGCGGGTGGCTGTGGTAGAAACTTGATGCTCGTCGCATTTTAGGTGGCCCACATGTCATGCACACAAAGGCAGAGGGGCAGTGCGGCCGAGAGGGGTGAGGCACACGTCGGGGGGCGTGGTGCCATGGGTTGGAGAGGCGTCGTGGGAATCGCGAGATGAAACGTGATGGTCGTCGTAGTTGAACTTCCATGGACAAGCTGTCATGTCTACGGACACATGCACTGCATACCGATCACTGGAAGGAGTAGCAGAGAAAGCTATATATGCGGATAAATAGTTCCTTATAGTCAAGCGGACCCACGCTACTACTCTGTTCCAAAGACATGCACACCATCGAAATAGTCCATCTATATCAATATACACCGAGAGGGAATAATTTTTTTACAAGAGAGGAAATAGTTCATCCATCCATAATGCCCTCCTGCTGGTGCGGCCTTTTCTTCTTCTTCTTCTTCTTCTTCTTCTTCTTCTTCTTCTTCTTCTTCTTCTTCTTCTTCTTCTTCTTCTTCTTCTTCTTCTTCTTCTTCTTCTTCTTGTTCTCATTCTCTGTGGGAGACGGCTTCGCAACAAGCTCTTTGGACCTTGTAGCTATCTTGAAACTCACACGGGCATCGAGGGCAGCATATTTTATCCGCTCATATGTCAAGGGATAATTCTCCCATCCAGACGACCTTAATGCCACCGTCTCGTCACCCTTCTGAAGATTTGTACCGAGCACAAAATTTGCTACGTCGAATAGGGATGGTGTCTGTTTATCACAAACTTCTACAGGAATTTTGATTCTGGTTTGTAGGTCAGCGATGCTTTTCAAATCAAGGTTGTACGGCTCCAGCTTCTGTTTGTCCCCTTTGATGGCTGCCCCACAGAAGTATACGTCCTCCCGAGACAAGAAATCGCGAAGCTCACTTGGTATGGAGGGCGAGTGTATGTTGTGGTACACCAAAAACATCATCTTCGAGGCACAGCTGAAGGACGGCGGCGCGCTGGATCTTCCCAGGGGCATGCTCCGTGTACTCTGCGTCGAGACCAATGACCCTAGTCTCTACCTTTTCGAGGGAGTTGGATACATTGTTGATCCACTGCCGAACAACCCTTGGGTGGACGGTGACGGTGGCAACTATGCGCATCGAGCCTTCGACGAGGACATGTTGGACGCTAAAAACCTGCATCTCGATCTCTTTCGTCATTTGGAACCGCTGGAACGGAGGACTATGGTTTGGAGAATTAGGATTAGATGGCTAGTCTAACTGAAGTAGTAGATGATTATTTAAAGAGGTTAAAACAATGTGAATGCAGTGGGGTTTGGATGCAAATGAAGACGAAGGGGAGGTGAAGAAGCCGAGGAGAATCGGTTCCCGATGGAGAAGGAGTAAATGGGAGAAGTGGCGTGCAGGCAGTTGATTAGACGACTAGGTATACTAAACGAAAAGGCTATGCGGGTAGACTGATGAGTCGTACTTGTTCGTGTACGTGCCCATCCTTCCTGATAGGTGGGACCTATGCAAACAGATAAAAAATGTGTCGTAGTTTTTTTTAGCGCGTGAGTGGTGTAACGCCCCCAATTTGATCGTACACTAATCATACATGCAAACGTGTACGATCAAGATCAGGGACTCATGGGAAGATATCACAACACAACTCTACAGATAAAATAAGTCATACAAGCATCATATTACAAGCCAGGGGCCTCGAGGGCTCGAATACAAGAGCTCGATCATAGTTGAGTCAGCGGAAGCAACAATATCTGAGTACAGACATAAGTTAAACAAGTTTGCCTTAAGAAGGCTAGCACAAACTGGGATACAGATCGAAAGAGGCGCAGGCCTCCTGCCTGGGATCCTCCTAAACTACTCCTGGTCGCCGTCAGCGGGCAACACGTAGTAGTAGGCACCTTCAGTGTAGTAGGAGTCGTCATCGACGGTGGCGTCTGGATCCTGGACTCCATCATCTGGTTGCGACAACCAGGTAGAAGGGATAGGGGAAAAGAAGGAGAAAGCAACCGTGAGTACTCATCCAAAGTACTCGCAAGCAAGGAGCTACACTACATATGCATGGGTATATGTGTAAAGGGCCATATCGGTGGACTGAACTGCAGAATGCCAGAATAAGAGGGAGATAGCTAATCCTGTCGAAGACTACGCTTCTGGCAGCCTCCGTCTTGCAGCATGTAGAAGAGAGTAGACTGAAGTCCTCCAAGTAGCATCGCATAGCATAACCCTAACCGATGATCCTCCCCTCGACGCCCTATGAGAGAGCGATCACCAGTTGTATCTGGCACTTGGAAGGGTGTGTTTTATTAAGTATCCGGTTCTAGTTGTCATAAGGTCAAGGTACAACTCCAAGTCGTCCTGTTACCGAAGATCACGGCTATTCGAATAGATTAACTTCCCTGTAGGGGTGCACCACATATCCCAACACGCTCGATCCCATTTGGCCAGACACACTTTCCTGGGTCATGCCCGGCCTTGGAAGATCAACACGTCGCAACCCTACCTAGGCACAACAGAGAGGTCAGCACGCCGGTCTAAATCCTATGGCGCAGGGGTCTGGGCCCATCGCCCATTGCACACCTGCACATTGCGTACGCGGCCGGAAGCAGAACTAGCCCCCTTAATACAAGAGCAGGCTTATGGTCCAATTCGGCGCGCGCCACTCAGTCGCTGACGTCACGAAGGCTTCAGTTGATACCACGACGTCGAGTGCCCACAACTGTCCCCGCGTAGATGGTTAGTGCGTATAGGCCAGTAGCCAGACTCAGATCAAATACCAAGATCTCGTTAAACGTGTTAAGTATCCGCGAACACCGACCAGGGCCAGGCCCACCTCTCTCCTAGGTGGTCTCAACCTGCCCTGTCGCTCCGCCACAAAGTAACAGTCGGGGGCCATCGGGAACCCAAGCCCACCTCTACCGGCATGGAGCCACCTGCCCCTTCAGCCCCCATCTCCGAACAGTATCATAAGTAATGTAACAGTATAAGTCCCGTGATCACCTCCCGAAAGTGATCACGGCCCAGTAGTATAGCATGGCAGACGGACAAGAGTGTAGGGCCACTGATGGAACACTAGCATCCTATACTAAGCATTTAGGATTGCAGGTAAGGTATCAACAGTTGTAGCAAGGACAGGCTATGCATCAGGATAGGAATAACGGAAAGCAGTAACATGCTACACTACTCTAATGCAAGCAGTATAGAGAAGAGTAGGCTATATCTGGTGATCAAAGGGGGGGCTTGCCTGGTTGCTCTGGCAAGAGAGAGTGGTTGTCAACACCGTAGTCGAACTGGGTAGCAGAGGCGTCGGTCTCGGTGTCTAGCGAGAGAATAGGGGGAAGAAACAATAAATATAATGCAAACAAATGCAAGACGATGCATGACATGACAAAGCGTGATGCTAGGTGTGCCCTAACGCGGTACGAGGTGGTACCGGTGAAGGGGGAACATCCGGGAAATTATCCCCGGTGTTTCGCGTTTTCGGGCAGAGGAGCCAGAGGGGGAAAGTTGCGTGTTCGCTATGCTAGGGATGTGTGGCGGACGAACGGGTTGCGTATTCAGGTTTGTCTCGTTGTTCTGAGCAACTTTCATGTACAAAGTTTTTCCATCTGAGCTACGATTTATTTTCTATTACTTTTAAAAGATTTAAATCATTTTTAGGATTTATTTAATTCAAAAATTAAATGTTTAATTGCTATGGGTACACAGAAACGTACCCACAGAAGGGCTTGTGTGGCTGACCAGTAGGCCCAGTTGACTTGGTCAACTGCCCAGTCAGCAGAGACTGACTGGTGGGGCCAATCAAAGTCAACAGCCCAGTCGGCATTGACCATTGACTGGTCAAACTGACCAGTGGGTCCCTACTGTCATTGAAACATGGACTAACTAACAGTTTAATTAGTTTAAGTAGTTATTAGGGTAATCAAACTTATTTAGATTAATTAAATATGATTAGTTGACTTAATTAACTCATTAATTAATTACTAATTTTATTTATTTTAACACATTTTTTATATACATTCTGGGCTGGGCCCCGGCTGTCAATGGGCCAAAGGCCATAGCGGGTTCGGGCGTTGCGGCCGAACAAGCACCACGGGCGCTAGGACCCGGTTGGGCGAGGGAGGCTGCTCGAGGGAGCGAGCAGGGGCGACGCGCCCGAGCACGCACGTCGGCGTGCCGGGCGGGGCGAGGCGGGCCATGCGAGGCCATGGTGAGGCGCCATGGCGCGGTTGCGGGCGCACCCGTGCGGGGCCAAGCCCATGCACATGTGGCGCGGGTGCGGGACGATGCGTGCAGCGGCAAGGCGACGGGCGAGCCGGCGCGGTGGTGCCCGTGCGGGGACAAAGGGGAGAGGGAGCCGACGCAGGACGAGGAGATGCGACACGACGGGCGTGCAGCGCGTGAAGTGAGCATGGTGAGAGCGAGGCTCGGACGGGCATGGCGGTGGATCTGCCAGGGAGGAAGAGGGGAAGGGAAGGGGGCTCACAAGGCCCTGTAGTTGAGTGAGGCGTGCTTGATGAGGAGGACGAGGAGGCGACGACGACGGTGGGCGGCTCCGGCGAAGCAATGGCGGGACTAGGCGGCGATGGTGTACGGCGGCGGCGTCCGGCGAGGAGGGGGACGAGGACGAGCGACGGACGGGAAGGCAGCACCGACGACGGCGGGTGGCTGGCCGGCCCCGGCGGGGGTTCCGGGCGGCAGCGACGGCGAATGCCCCCGATCCCGATCTGGATCGGGGAGGGGCAGAAGGGGAGTGAAACGAGTGGGGGGAAGTGGGGCAACGGCTAGGGTTGCGGGGACGTGGGGGGTTAAGTGGGAATGGGGTGGGCTGGCCCGGGCCAGTTGGATTGGCCTGCTGGGCCAGTTGGCCGGGGGGGTGTTCTCTCTTTTGTTTGTTTTGTTTTTTTATATTTTTCTTTTCTGCTTTTTTTAGTTTTTATTTTATTTTATTATAGTTTTGTAAAATACCAAAGTTGTACCTAATTTAGTTTTAATAAGCATGCCATTGCCCCAATAGTTTTGGGAAATTAACTAACTTAGTAAATATTTTATTAATTGAAAAAGGCATTTATTTATTTGTCTAAGCTGTAGTTTTATTTAAGTAAGGGCATTTAAATATTTTATAATAAGTTGATTCCTTTGCTGATAAGCCTTTGCATTTATTTTCACATTTAGAACATTTTAGTTTTAATGATTGAGAACTTTCAGTGTTTGTCTTTAGTTTAAATTTGAATTTGAATTCCGTTTGAATCAACGCGGGTTTAATTAACGATATTGTGGTGACGTGGCATCATTAACAGGGAATTACTGTAGCTTAACTATCCGGGTGTCACAAGTGGGAGACACAACATTCTCTGGTTAAGGAATACTCCCTCTGTTTAGGTGCGTATAAGTCACCTCATGAAAATCAGGTTTTCCCAAAACCTTAGGCCTCCTTTGGTTTGGAGGAATTTTGTAGGATTTTCATAGGATAGGATTTTTATAGGAAAAATTCCTTCAGAGCTCTTTGGTTTGTAGGAATGAAATCCTATTCCTATGGAGGAATTCTTCCTATCCTCCACATTTCATAGGAAAATAAACATTAACCTAGACTCAATGGAAAAAATCCTATGGTGTGAATCAAAGGGCATCTCCTTTTCTATTCCTATGCAGAGGATTTGAGATGCATGTCATCTCATTTCCTATGACTTTTCTATTCCTATGATTTTTCAATCCTATGAACCAAAGGAGGCCTTAGGCATGGAGCATTAACTTCCTGCTCGATCCCCTCCCAGCCTCGTTAGCCAACGTTCTCTTCCTCTGCTGCCGCGTTCTACCTTTCCATTTTTCCTCTTCTCAAGTGTGGAACGATCTGCATGCCGTCCTTGATGCACCAGAACGACCACTACATGCATCGCGGCAGAGCGTTGATTGGGCATGCACGAGAATTTGGTTCTGCTCGCAATATGGATGATACCTGAATGATGAAGTGAACATGCATGCCAGCACGGGAGACCTATTTACGCTATACAATATTGGAGTACTCATGTACCTACTACTACTACTACTTACTACTACTACTACTAGTAGTAGTAGTAGTAGTAGTACAACTGTGGTACACTTGATGGTCAAAATACTATTCATCCGGTCCTCACAGTGAAGTGACAACACCCTGCGCCTGACACTAGTCCGGTGGCGTGTTCGACTTACCAAAGTCAGCCTCACCCTATGCACAGTGCAGTGTGTCACCGTCGCTGTACAGCACATTGGCGCCTCGCCTCGTATCTCTCTCCGCTCCCATAGCACCACTCCATCTCCATCTCCTTCTCCGTCTCCATCTCACTATGACCCCGTGTACCGTCGCCTCACTCGCCTCCCCAGTACCACTATTCCCTCGCTAGCCGCTCCAGCACCAACATCCTTCTCCCCGTAAATCAAGACCCCTTCCAAACTCCACCATGGCCGAACGCGAACCGCGCAACATCCATATGAGCCGCGATTGGAGCAATCTCCCCAGTGACATCCTCGACCTCTGTTGTTCGTGTATGGATATGTTGAGCGCCCTGCGGCTAGCTGCATGCTCGAGGGACATGCACACGGCCATCGTCGAAGCGAGGCCTAAGCTTTTCAAGACACCCTGCTTGCTGCTATCTGGTCTTGCGAGATTCACTCACCATGATATGGAGGCATGCATGATGCCCCTCGACTTCAATCCAATCTCCATTAGCCGAAACTTCTTTGCAGGTATGTAGTGGGTCGCCGTACATCATTTCCCTCGACATCGATCCGATCACCATCGCCCGAAACTTCTTGCCAGGTATGTACTGGGTTGGCATGAACTCCCACTGGATGGCTGCCTTCAGAGAAGACGGTAAAAAGTTCATGCTCGTGAACTTCCAGACCTCCCATGAGATTATCCTTCCTCCGTTGGATTATATAGAGTATTACCATCGCGGTCCAAGTCATCTAGATTACTACGTCAGTTGGACGGACCTTGTTTTGCAGAAGATTGTAATCTGCCAAGTGCCCACACAACATGCGAATTACGCAGACTTCAAGCTAATTGCCTTGTTCGACCGCAGACTCGCATATCTTTATGCCAGTGCCTTCTCTAGCTGGAGACAACTCGGCTCGCAGTGGATCATCGTCAAAGCTGATACACACTTCTGTGATGCTATTGAACACAATGGCATCATCTACGCGATCGACAAAGCATATGGCACCACGTATTGCTGGGACGGCGCATGTAAGTTGTTTCCTCTCATGTTAGTTTCCTCATTTTCATGATGTAGAAACATGCACCACACTGTTGGTTTCATCTAACCATACATTAGGGAAGTAATTGTGCATATGGAGAACTCTATATTTGGAAGTAGTGAAATCCTGCAATGCTTACCTTGTGTACATACCTATATTCGCCCTTCAGCAATCAATGGCTAGAATAATATCCTCACAAAAATTTTGCCCACAGAACATGAGTATATAACAATGCATGGTCTGTTAGTTACCTTGAAGAATTTGTTTGTGAGGACAAAACATGATTACATAACATGCATGACATGGTAGTTTCCTGTGAAGAATCGATTGCGAGATAACATGAGTATAACCATGCATGGCACTTCTATATTTTCAAACCCAGTATACATTTCCCTGTATTTTCCTCCCAGTTCCAACAGGGACATATCAATGCTGTTTCTTACACTATCCTACTCATACTCTGAACAATGCTGATCTTACATTAACAATGCCTGTCCTTTTTGATATGATGTAGTGTCCCTACAGTTACTGCCCTTTGTAATCACACCACCTTTGCCAAAAACAGGGAAGCACAACTGGTTCCTCGCTCGATCAGACGATGGCAAAAGACTAATGATCATTCGGACACATGAGACGGAAAAGTTATATTGCAAAAACCCCACTGTATACAAGCACCGTGTAATACGTGAGTATCCGGACAGTGGTTGTTACGTCTATGAGTAGGATACCAGCTTGTTGGGGCCTTTAGGATTTTTTAGTTGGAGGCGGGTAAACAGCCTTGGTTCACACTCTCTGTTTCTCGGACTCAATTATCCGATTAACCAGGAGATCACCGTTGGCAAGGACCTTGATGGCAGAGAGGCTCTGTTGGCTATGGAAAATTGTGTCTACACGGCGAGGCCTAGGAGTTTGGGAGCAAACTCCCCTGATTGTCAACGATACAGCCTGCAGCCAAAAGAAGGTGAGAATGACAAAGGCATCCGGATTAACTTTGATCCTTGGATGTCTCAATTACGACAAGCAGTGATGTGGTTCGAGCCTTCAGGTTGATAGGTAATTGGGTTGTTGCATCGAAAGGGTGGAGTACTGGTGTCTCCGGATCACTGGTCGCTGAAGCGGGGCTGCAAATTATGATGGTGTTGGATCATCTCTTCGAATGAATTTGTTGTCTTTGCTGCTGGTTCTGAATGGGTAGTTCTTTCTTTTGTTATGCATATTCCTTGTCATTTGGTCATCCTCGTCTATGTCACTCTTACTATGTAATAGTTGCTTCTGTTTAGAATGGCATTCTCGTCTGGATCACGAGAGTCTGAGCGCTGCAGATGGGTGCGTTTTGGTGGTGTAGTAAGACTTCTTATGAACTATCATGTCTTGTTGTTTATGTCAGCAGTAGTCACTAGTCAGTGTTTGAATGTTGTATATATCGTTGTTTTGAACTGTTTATTGTCTCGAACTACTGGTGGGCCAAATGAGGGCATCACCAATCTCCAGTGTTCAGAGTATATCTCCTTTTTTCAAGTTATATAATTTGAGCTTAGTGTCTTTTCGATGATGTACACTTGTTTGGGCCAGTGAGGTGTCCTTGAATATGGGCCGAGTAGTAACGCAATGCCAAACAGGTCAATTATGACTCTCAAGCCGGGCTCTCCAAAAAAGAAAGAATAAGGACTCTTAGGCCGACATGTGGGCGCCACCGGTGTTTTCGTGTGCTTGCGCACCGAGAGCATATTGGCGCGTGCTCGAAATTCATGCTACCTTTTCATCCCCGGTCTCCCGCCCCTCCCCCACCTCCGGAATCTCGATTCCTACTCCAGTTCCCCCAAATCCCCCTCCTGTACTCCCTATACTCAAGCGCACTATCATGTCGCCGGTCAACGCGGATCTCCGAGCCGGAGATCCTGAGGTCCGTCCTGCCTTCGGTCGCTGCGTGCTGTCGCTCAATAGTGGCATGGCGGTGCTTGACGACTAGTTTGCCGGCAAAGTGCTGATGGTAATCATCAACGGCGACCGACCTCCCGTCTCGCCGGATGACCTTGTCAAAGCTCTTGGCATTGCACACGGGATCCAAATAAGTGACTTGCTCGTCGAAGTCTGTCCGCCACCGGCTGATTTCTTCGTCAGGTTCCGGACAACTTTCGACTGCAGTCGTGTGTTCAAATCTTCCCGACGTTTGTTCTGCGATGGCGCGCTGGTGAGCTTTGATCGGTGGCACCCAGGATGGGGCTCGGTGCCCTCTGAGCTTGAGTTTTTAACAAAGCTTACCTTCCACGGCATGCCTCGATGTGCTTGGAACAGCGAGTCCATGAACGAGCTTATCAACGACCTTGGAGGTGAGCTCGTAAGTATGTTTGTTCCTCCAGACAGCTGGGCTCTGATGGTTATGGCATGGATGAAGAAGCCGTCCACCATACCGAAGGTGATTGGTGTTGAGATACCGGTGCAGGAACCGGGGTTGTACTATTCGTCGCCACCAAGGCCGCCGCG
Organism: Triticum dicoccoides; assembly: GCF_002162155.2. Classification (NCBI taxonomy): domain Eukaryota; kingdom Viridiplantae; phylum Streptophyta; class Magnoliopsida; order Poales; family Poaceae; genus Triticum; species Triticum dicoccoides. The sequence goes on along the minus strand of NC_041392.1, from coordinate 510,926,400 downwards.
GACCATGTTAGGGATGTACCTGTATCAAGTGTTTGTGCATGTCGAAGAAGTGGTCAATCCATCAATCGAAGTCCTGCCACCGCCGCTGGTGCCAGGGTCCGTCGACGACGTCCATTACAGGAGTCAAAGTCAGACTTTCCCCGTGTTGCTCGGAACGATGGATGGCATAGGGCCTACTCCATCGCGCGGCGGAGGCCACTGCTTCTTTGGGAGAAGAGACAGGGCTGGCTGCCTAGATGTGCTCTAATTTGAGGTAACAACTGAATCTTGTCAGATACTAGTTAAATCCGAGCTATGGGTGTGAAGCACTGATATGCCAGTACATTTGATTGTGACATGTTCTAATTTTGTACATGAACTTTTTTTTGAAAGGGCTGTACGTCAACTTAATGTGCTAGCAGAACTTATTGTGTTGTCTGTCTGTTTTCTTTGCACAACATTCAAGATATTTCTCCGTCATTGATAAAGACGATGAACCGTTATGTATGACTTCGTTGGTTTCAACATAGCCCTTCCCGTGGCGATCCACTGCTTCCATCCTGATTGTGCCGCCTGCGTGAAATTTTTGTATGCAAGTTCAGTGTGCTATGATGTTCTATATGATTGTGTCAACTATATAAGTTTTTACTGAGCACCAGCAATGCATATGGCTGAAAGATGTATTTACAAGCATCGGCCCATGGGTCTCTCTCTCTCTCTCACACACACACACACGCACACGCACAAGAGGGACCCGTTGAATTATTTATTTGCTCGTGACAGCTTTTAATTAGGTTCCACTGTAATCTAACTTTTTTCTTAAGTTATTAATTGAGCTCAATGGCTTCAAAAAGTTGTACAGAAGCCTTGTTTGGGCCTTTCCGGCGTCGCTGAATGTGGGTTGAGTAACCATGTTAGGTTGTACTGTACTACCATGCCTTTTTCGCTATTTTTTAAATAATACATTTTTTACTAATTTTCATAAATATTACGCTGGGTAATTTTTTTCAAAAATAATAAACCGTCGGCCCGCTGCAGGCCGACTGGGCCTAGTCGGCTCACAGCCGGCCAATTGGATTCCAGTCGGCCTACAGCTGGCCGACTGACCCCTGTCGGCCCACTATGGGCTGATTGGGTCCTGTCGGCCCACCGTGGGCCGACTAGAGCTAATTGGCTCGTTGTGGGCTAATTGTTTTTGTAAACGTGTTAATCATGTATTTAAAAAAATATGTGTATTGTGACCTCCTCCGCTCGCTGTGGGCCCACTGTTGACTAAAAAATATGTTTTAAAAAGTGTTAATCATGTATTTAAAAATTGTTAAATGTGTGTATAAAAAATGTTCCTTGTCTATACATTTTTTTTAAATGTGTGTGTAAAAAATAGCTTTTTTTCAACATCAGCAATGCAACTGGGCCGACAGTTGTACACAATATCCGGGTCAACTTGTTATTCTCCGCCCTGCTGGGTTGCAAACTTTCCTAGGAGGTATGCATTAGGCTTAACAAGAAAATGGACTTTAAGAAATAATAAATGGGATGTAATTATAATAACTGGACAATTACTATGCACCAAACATGTAATTAGTTTGAAAAATATATTATTTTTGGGATTTGAAAATTTTAATTTCATTACTTGTTGAGCGCGCAATATTTCGTTGGATTTTAACGTAATACAACTTTATTTTGAAATTATATTTAACCTGACTAGAAATTTCGGATAAAAATATTTCAGATCCCATCAAAATATGGGAATTTTTTTGAATTCTGTTTTGAGCGGTTGTTTGAAATTATTAATCGTTGTCCTAGCTAGAAGTTCGGCTGTACTTTTAACAAACTGTAAATGGGTTGTAGTAAATTACATTAGAATTAAAAAATGGGCTGTACATTCTTACAAATCGAAAATGGGCTATATATTCTGCCAAATCTGAGTTGTGGGCCTACAAAGTTGACGCGTACCAAGGGCTTTGTCAACTTAGTCAATATAAACGATTCTACCTGCAGTGATCGTACGATGTCCATCCAACGGCCGCAGTGCTTCTTCAACCTCTGGTCTTCTTGCTCCAGCCGTCCAAAGTAGCGCCGGCCGTGTCGCGTGCTCCTGCCTCCCGTGGCCGGCTGTGATGCCGCGGAGGCCTCACCGCCCCGTACTACTCCCACCGCTGGCTAGGCCATCCCTCTACTCACCCACACCCCCTGTTATTCTGCGACGACGGCAGCCTCACACCGCAGCCGAACCAGTGAACCCTCGTACTCCTCTCCGCGCGGGCTTCCGCTGTTGCGTCTTCCCCGGCTTCGCGTCGTCCCCTTCCTAGGCCTCGCCGTCGTCCACTGCCCTGGTGCTCTCGGTGCGGCGTGGTCAATATGGTCAAGGAACGAGTTCCATCGGACGTGGACTGTACGTGGAGAGGCTGACAGCTGGGTCCACGGCCGCAGCAAGGAAGTGCCTCCTTATTACGCGAAAAATAATGTTTCCTCCACCTGACTGCAGGGACCCACCGGACGGGCCACCGTATTTCGTGAAAAAAATGTTTCCCCCTGACTGCTGGGACCCACCAGCTACACCTTCGCACGCAAGGAAGTGCGTCCGAGCAAAAAAACGATTCGCCCCCCTGACTGCTGGGACCCACCAGATACATCTTCGCACGCAAGGAAGTGCGCCCGGGCAAAAAAAAACCAAAACGATTCGCCCCCCTGACTGCTGGGACCCACCAGCTACATCTTCGCACGCAAGGAAGTGCGTCTGGGCAAAAAAAATGATTCGCCCCCTGACTGCTGGGACCCACCAGCTACATCTTCGCAGGCAAGGAAGTGCCTGACAGTCGGGACCCACCTGGTCGAAGCGTACGTAGCGTTGTCATTCTGGTCGCGAACGTGTACGTACATATATACTGGTGGATGTAGAGGTGCGCACGTGTCGTAGTAGAGGCGCGCACGTAGCATGTACACGTACGTACAGCGGCTAGGGTGCAAGAACGAAAATACGGCCACGTATGTGTACATACGGGCAGGGTCTCGAACGCCTACTCGCGGATATGTACGGCGAGGGCTCGTGTACATGGCTGGGTCGGAACGGAGAAATAGCGTCGTCGTCGTGTTCATGGGTCGGAACGGAATGCGTGGTCGTGTTCATTGGGAGGGCTTGGACGGAAGAGGCGATGGAAACGAGGCCTGGCGTACCGCACAACGGAGGAAACGGACCTCCTACGGTCGAAACGGGGGTCCTGTTGATTGGGAGGGGTGTGGCGTACCACAAAACGGAGGAAACGGACCTCCTATGGTCGAAACGGGGATCCTGTTGATCGGGAGGGGTGTGGCGTACCGCAAAACGGAGGAAACGGACCTCGTACGGTCAAAACGGGGGTCCTGTTGATCGGGAGGGGTGTGGCGTACCGCAAAACGGAGGAAACGGACTTGTGTTGGAGCGCTACGGTCGAAACGGGGGTCCTGTTCATCGGGAGGGGTGTGGCGTACCGCAAAATGGGACTTCACGGGATACTGTTCATCTCCACCGTCGACCCCCTCCAGCCTCCACGAGCTACTGTTCATCCACCGTCGACCTCCTCCAGCCTCCACGGGCTCCTGTTCATCCAGCCTCCACCGCGCGCTACTCCACCGGCTACTGTTCAACCACCCCTCCACCGTCTACTGTTCATCTAGCCCTCCACACCACGAGGTCCTGTTCAACCACCCCTCCACGGGCACCCCTCCATCGTCTATTGTTCATCCTGCCCTCCACACCACGGGGTCCTGTTCATCCACCCCTCTACGGGCACCCCTCCACCATCTACTGTTCATCCAGCCCTCCACCACACTACGGGGTCCTGTTCATCCAGAGGCAACGCCACCGCTCACTGTTCATCCACCCCCCTGCAACGCTCACTATTCATCCCATCGATCGACTTCAGTTAGCAGCAGTAGCCAAGGAATCGCTCGATCGGGTTCAATTAACAGCCATCGATCGATTGCTCGGGTTCAATAACGCGTAGCCTGCAGTGTAATCGCTCGGGTTCAGTTAGAGCCCAACGCCTTGCTCGGGTTCAGTTAGAGCCAACGCCTTGCACACACGCGCGTACGTGTACGAGAGAAACGCGCATTGCTCGGTCCCCGACCTCCCACAGTAACCGGGAACTCCCCTAAATTTTCCTCCCCCACGCTTCTACCATGGTTTTTTTCGTCATGGACGGCCCAAAGAATGTCATGCAGCTGCGTCTCCGGCCCGCCCAGGACGAAAAGCCCATTTTCTATCATGATTTTTTGTCATAGAAGTAGGAGCCCACCACATCTATGATGATACCGGGTTTTGTCACAGTTATCATCATAGAAGTGTCATATGTATGACAGAAAAAAAATTCGTTCGGCCCAAAATGTCATGGATGTGTCTTTTTTTTGTAGTGTGAAGACGTACGACTACATCAACCGCGTAGTCATAACGCTTCCGCTTACGGTCTACGAGGGTACGTGGACAACACTCTTCCCCTCTCGTTCCTATGCATCACCATGATAGATCTTGCGTGTGCGTAGGAATTTTTTGGAAATTACTGTGTTCCCCTACAGCTCTAATCTCCATTTTCGCCTAATCTCTCTCCCTAGCCAATCAAACTTGTTGGTTTTCTAGGGATTGGGTGAGAAGGCCCCGATCTACTCTTCCACAAAGAGAAATTTGATTCCCCCCACTAATCCCTTGCGGATCTTGCATTGGTACTCTTGGGTGTTTGAGCACCCTAGACGGTTGAGGTCACCGCGGAGCCATATTCCATTATGGTGAAGCTTCATGGTGTTGTTGGGAGCCTCCAATTAAGTTGTGGAGATTGCCCCGACCTTGTTTGTAAAGGTCCGGTCACCCCCTCCAAGGGCACCAATAGTGGAATCACGGCATTTCGCATTAAGTGAGGGTGTGAGAAGAATACGGTGGCCCTAGTGGCTTCTTGGGGAGCATTGTGCCTCCACACTGCTCCAACGGAGATGTACTTACCTTCAAAAGGAAGGAACTTCAGTAACACATCCTCGTCTTCACCGGCTCCACTCTTGGTTATCTCGTACCTCTACTTGTGCAAGTTTACTTTGTGTTGCATCTCTTGCTTGCTTGTGTACTTGTTGTTGTTGCATCATATAGGTTGCTCACCTAGTTGCATATCTAGACAACCTACTTTGATGCGAAGTTTAATTGGTAAAGAAAAGTTAAAAATTGTTAGTTTCCTATTCACCCCCCTCTAGTCAACTATATCGATCCTTTCAATTGGTATCAAAGCCTCATCTCTTTATTAAGGACTTTGCTGTCCGAAGAGTATGGTTGACACCGTAGACGGTGAGGAGGAGCACTCCCGTGTGATTCCGTCCTCGTCTATGGCCGATGGGGGAACCTCGGTCTCACGTGAGGAGTTCAATGTGGCCTTGGACACATTGAAAACCTCCATGACGGCCGAGGTCAAACGCATGCTTAAGAAATTTCTTGATGGTCTTAAATTGTCCACCGCACCGTTGGAAGTGGTCGATCCTACTAACAAGGTGACGGATGCTAAATCCAACAAGGGGGAAGCTACTAGTGAGAAAGTTCCTTCTTCTGGTGGTAGAAATGGTAGTGGCATCTTTGCCCATGTGGAACCTCCACTTACCTATGGAGGATCGATTCCCTCCACTCATTTAAATCATGCCGGTTCTCCTTCTAAGATTGTGAAAAATGAGGATTTTGACGCTTGGGTCTATCGCTTTAAGTGTCATTTAAATAATGTTAATACTAACCTTTGGAGAATCATTGAGCAAGGTTTCTATCCGCATGACTCAAGCAACTTCACCCCTAGAGAAGCCGTGGATCATCAATTCAACGAGAATGCTCTATTCATCATCCAAGATGCAATCCCTACCGAAGATATTGCGCATCTCCGACCATTCACCGTGGCAAAGGAAGCATGTCACCATGTTGTTTCCCTTTACAAGGGAAGCGCAAGCATTCAATGCTCCAACTATGAAGTGGTGTAAGATGAAGCCGATGAATTTGCCATGAATGAAGGTGAAGAACCTCGTGAGCTCTGCCGGAGACTAACCACACTCGCCGTCTCACTCTGAGATCATGGGAGCAAGGATACAAATGACAATTGGATCAAGCGGAAGTTTCTCAAAGCCATGATGCCTTACCATAAGGCCATGTCCTCCGTCATCCGTCAAAGGTCGGACTTCCACACCTTGTCCTCAAGTGAAGTGTTGGATGAGTTTGTGGCAATGAGTATCTTGGACAAGACCGCCAACAATGCGGTGTTGCGTTCTCAAAGAGCAAAGAAGCCCAACCTTGCCTTGAAAGCCAAGGCTAGTGTGGAAGAAGAGGAGGAAGAGGAAGAAGAGGAGAGCAACCCCGAGGATACAAAATATGATTATCATGAGCACATGGCTCTCGCTGCAAGATAATTTTGGAGCTAGAAGAACTCAAGGCCCAACTTCAACAAGAGCAACTCAAGTGGCGCCAAGGGCAAGCAACGTGTGAGGACTTGCTACAATTGTGGCAATGTGAGCCACTTTGTTGCGGAGTGCGCCTATGAGAAGATGGAAGACAATGGTGGCAAGCTCATCCGGAAGGACAAGGCCAAGTCTTTCCCCCAACAAGAACCACTTCCCCAAGAAGAATCCTCCCAAGGGATTGGTGGCACAAGAAGAGTACAATGAGGATGAAGATGGTGAGACGGTTGCCATGGCCTACGTGGCCATTGCGACAACTCCATGGGCGTCCCTCTTCGACTCACCCAATGAGAACATCACCGCCAAGTGCCTCATGGCTAAAGCCACCAACAAGGTAACCCCCAACATAAAAACTACCATCATTACTCATCCTTCTTTGGCGGATTTCATTGATGAAAGTGGGGTCCAACATGGAGGAAAATGAATTTGAGTCTTTTATGAGTAAGCTCAAGGGTAAATCCAAGAAGCACTTCGTTCCTCTCTTGGAACAACTTGGTGAAGCCAATGACATGATCGAGGCTCACAAAGACACCATCACTAAGATGGAGGGGCATAGTCGTGAATATGCTGATGAGATATCAGATCTCTCTAATGCTCTTAAGGAAGAGTGCGGTCATCGCTTGGCTCTTGAGGAGTCACACAATGATGACCATGCTAAGTTAAAGAAAGATCTTGATCATGCTCTTGTTGTATCTCGTGTGCTAAATTCCGAGAAGGCCAAACTTGGGCTTGATATTGCTAGACTCAAGGAGGAGTTTGATATACTTGACAAGGCTCACAAGGACTTGAAGAGTACTCATGCTAGTATTAAAGAGTCTCATTATCAACTCCAAGTGAGGCTAACCAAGGAGAAAGCCACTTTTCCTCACATGGTTTTAATTGATAATACAAATGCTACTAACCCTTGTTGTGAGCATGTGCATCTTGTTGAGGAGAATGCAAAGTTGAAGGAACAACTTGAGAAAGGCCTTGTGTCGTGCATACAAGGTGACAAGAACCTCAACGATCTTTTGAGCAATCAAAAGGAAGTTGTGGCTAAGGAAGGGATTGGGTTCTCACCCAAGTCCAAGAACAAGAAGAAGAATGACAAAGTCAAACGACCTCCTCCTCTCATGCAAACTTTTGTCAAAGAGGGAGAGGGTGCCTCTAAGGAGAAGAAGAACAATGTGAAGGGTGGTGGTGTCAAGAAGAGCAATGCCACCCCTTCCAACAATGCCGGCGACTTTAACCCTTCCTATGTGTTATGCCATGCTAGTGATGGGCATGTTTATGCTAAATTTGTTGGTTCTCCTTATGAGTACATTGAATGGTCTACTTGGATTCCTAAGACCCTTGTCACTAAAATCAAAGGACCCATTACAAAATGGGTACCTAAAATAAAGCATTGATCTCTTGTAGGTGTTTGCTTCCGGTGGGGGATCATGGTTGCTCGATAGTGGAGCCACTAATCATATGACCGGAAGCAGGGACTTGGTGGTGGACGTGCACAAGATTCCATCTATCCCCACCAATGTCGAGTGGGGTGATGCCTCGTCCTCTAAGGTATTGGGGCTTGGCAAGGTTGTCATCTCTCATGATCTCACGATCGAGAAGGTCATGCTTGTTGAGTCCCTTGCATACAATTTACTTTCCGTTCATCAACTTGCAATCATGGGCTTTTCCACTTTCTTTGATATTGATACCATGGCCCTCTTGTGGAGCAAGACTCTTAAAGTAGCCTTTGTTGGGCATGTCGAGAATGGTCTCTATGTGATTAACTTTTCAAAGCGACCCACTACGACCGCGACATGCCTAATGGCTAAAGTTGACGTGGGATGGCTTTGGCATCGCCGTTTAGCCCATGTCAATATGAGATCTTTGCAAAGTCTTCTCAAGGGGGGCCATGTCCGTGGACTAACATATGTTAGTTTTGCCAAAGATCATGCTTGCAGTGCTTGTATTGAAGGAAAGCTACATGAGAAGGCTCACCCTCCCACGACTATCATTTACTCGAAGAGGCCTTTGGAGCTCATTCATTTGGATCTCTTTGGGCCTCCATCCTTTGATAGTCTTGGGGGTAGAAAGTATTGCTTGGTGATTGTGGATGATTATTCAAGATACACTTGGGTGTACTTCTTCAATAGGAAGAGTGAGACCCAACAAACCGTCATCGACTTTGCAAATGAAGCTCAATGCCAACACAATGCAAAGATCTTGACAATAAGAAGTGACAACGGCACCGAGTTCAAGAAGTACACATTGGACGAGTTTCTTAGTGATGAGGGGATCAATCATCAATATTTCGCACCTTACACCCCTCAACAAAATGGTGTAGCAGAGAGGAAGAACCAGACGTTGATGGATGCGGCAAGGACCATGATGGCAGAGTTCAAGTCTCCATACAACTTTTGGGCCGAAGCCATCAACACTGCGTGTCATGCATCCAGTCGGTTCTATCTTCGCAAAGGCTTGAACAAGACTCCATATGAGATACTCACCGGTAACAAGCCCAACCTCAAGTACTTTCGGGTGTTCGGGTGTAAGTGTTTCATTCTCAAGAAAGGTGTTCGTTTGTCTAAATTTGAGGCTAGAGCTCAAGAGGGCATATTTGTTGGTTATGCTACAAACTCCCATGCTTACCGTGTCCTCAATAAGTCCACGTTACATATTGAGGAGACGTGTAACGTGGAGTTTGATGAGAATAATGGCTCCCAAGTGGAGAAAAGTGGCACTTATGATGTAGGTGATGAAATTCCTCCCCAAGCCATAAGAAGAATGGGTGTCGGTTTTATCCTACCCATTGAGGAACCCCTTGTGGCCGAAGGAGAAGGACAATGTTCCACTCAAGTGGAACCATCACCAACCCAAGGCCCACACGCTTCCGAAGAACAAAGTGAAGGCCCTCAACCCCATGAACAAGACCAAGGGCAAGATCAACCTCAAGATGGTGTTGAACCACCAAGTGATGGCCAAGGTCAAGTTCTCTCCTCCGAGCAAGTTCAAGATCAAGAGCAAGCTCAAGATCAAGAACAAGGTCAAGATGACGCTCAAGATGATCAAGTAACCGCTCCTCAACTCACTCCTGAGGAGGAATTGGAGCGTCGTGCCACCAAGATTGCATCCAAGCTCTCTACCAAGGGTCATCTCATGACGAATGTGCTTGGAAGCATACTAAAGGGGGTAAGTACTCGTAGACAATTGGCAAACTATTGTGAACATCGCGTGTTTGTCTCTTGTGTTGAACCCCAAAAGGTCTATGAGGCGCTCGAAGAGCTGGATTGGCTTAGTGCCATGCATGAAGAACTCAACAACTTCGAGTACAACAAGGTGTGGAGATTGGTGCCAAGGCCAACGGGGAACCATAATGTCACTGGAACCAAGTGATATTCAAGAACAAGCAAGATGCTCATGGAATTATTGTCCGCAACAAGGCTCGCTTGGTAGCACAAGGCTACTCCCAAGTTGAGGGTATCGACTACAGTGAAACCTTTGCTCCCGTTGCTCGCCTTGAATCTATTCGTTTGTTGATTGCTTATGTTTCTCATCATAACTTCAAGTTGCAACAAATGGATGTGAAGAGTGCTTTTCTTAATGGTCCTATTAATGAGTTGGTGTATGTCAAACAACCCCCCGGGTTCTAGGATCCCTATTTCCCCGATCATGTGTACCAACTCGATAAGTCACTCTATGGCCTTAAACAAGCCCCATGTGCGTGGTATGACCACCTTACCGAGTTGTTGCAAGATCTTGGGTTTGAAATTGGGAAAATCGACCCCACTATTTTTACTAAGAAGGTCAAAGGGGAGTTGTTTGTGTGCCAACTATATGGTGATGATATTATCTTTGGTTCTCCTAACAAAGCTTTCAATGAGGAATTTGCCGCTCTTATGACCTCAAAGTTCAAGATGTCCATGATGGGAGAGTTGAAGTTCTTTCTCGGGTTCGAAGTCAAGCAACGAAGAGAAGGAACCTTCATCAACCAAGCCAAATACACTCAAGACATGCTCAAGAGATTCAAGCTAAGTGATGTCAAGCCGGCTCCACTCCAATTCCCGTTAAATGCCAACTTGACATTGATCCCAATGGTAAAGCGGTGGATCAAAAGGTATATCGCTCCATGATTGGTTCCTTGCTTTTACCTTTGTGCATCTAGACCGGATACCATGTTGAGTGTGGGAATTTGTGCATGGTGTCAAGCCGCACCTAAGGAAAGCCACTTTGTGGCGGTCAAGCGAATCTTTCGATATTTGGCTCATACCCCAAACTTTGGCTTATGGTACCCAAGAGGAGCAAACTTAAACCTTGTAGGCTATTCAGACTCGGATTGGGCGGGAGACAAAGTGGATAGGAAGCCCACTTCCGGAGTGCCAATTCCTTGGTTGCTCTTTGGTGAGTTAGTCTTCTAAGAAGCAAAGTTGTGTGTCTCTCTCATCCACCGAAGTAGAGTATGTGGCCGCCGGTAGTTGTTGTGCACAAATTCTATGGATGAGGCAAGCTTTAAAGGATTACAGTGTCATTTGTGACAAAGTGCTTCTTTGGTGTGACAATGGAAGTGCCATAAAGATTTCTCTCAATTCGGTGCAACACTTCAAGACGAAGCATATTGAGATTCAGTATCACTTCATCTAAGATCATATTAGGCGAGGGAGATCGAGCTCAACTATGTCAACACTCATGATAACCTTGCAGATATCTTCACGAAGCCTTTGGATGAAGCAAGATTTCACGAGTTAAGGCATGAGCTAAATATCATTGATTCGAGCAATGTGGCTTGAACCCTTGCACACCCCACCACACTCAACTTTATATCTTGTTTAAGTGTAGGCATGGACATAGGGGGAGTGTTGTTCTCTCAATGAACTCTCCCTCCCCCCATTATGCATAAATTGATCAACTCTTTCATATTAGCCATTTGTGATGGTACTTGTGCTTTAAAGAAGAGTTTTGGTCATGGGCCCAAGGATAATTCTTCGCGTTGCCATACCAATTAACTCAAACATAGGTGGCTCCGGCCACCGCCCTCTCTTTGGAGAGGTTGTGTCGCGTGTTTGGTCTTTGTTGTCTTTTGTCCTTTCTCTTTTTGTCGTGCGCATGTTTGAGTTGCCTTGTGTGTTCGCCTCTCTTGTGTGTGTTCGGTTGCTTGTAGGTTGCATTGCAAAGGCCGTTTCCCTCTCTTTTTGCGAAACTTGCACTTTCTTGGGGTACGGTACTACCGTGGCATGCCACAGTACTACCGCGGGAGGTGGGCTGCTCTGTGGCAGCACAGCTGCGTCCACGGCACGGTACTACCGCCTCCATCGTGGTAGTAATTTTTTACTGCCGCTAGAGGAGCGGTACTACCATGAGGACACGCGGTACTACCGCGCCTTCGTGAGCGGGTGGGGGTTAAGAGCGGGGCAGGGGGAGTTCTAACTCCCCCATACCCATTCATCTCTTTTCCCCACCCCACCTATCTCTCTCTCTCCTGCGCAAGAACGGCGTCAGAGCACCTCGCCGGATCTCCGTCTCTGGCCGCTCTCCTCGCATTTCGACTGGTGGGATTGTTCCCCACCTCACCCTCTTGCCATGGAACAAGGTTTCTCCCCAAATCCCTCTCTCTTTGCCTCGTTGTTTTGTCTCTAGGTTTTTGGGGAGATGCATGTTGTTCTTGAGATTTTAGGCCAAATATTTGCAAGAGTAGGATGTAGGAGAGTAGTAGTGCAGTAGAGATGCTATTTTGTATGTTGCCACACGGAATTTTTGATCAACCATAGTACCGCTCCACTGCTGTGGTTGTGCCCAGATCTGATTCACCCTGAATCTGACCCTGTGTGGTAGTACCGCACCTACCGTGCGGCACTACCGCTCTGGCCGCTTTTGCCTCATACGGTACTACCGCTTGATACGTCTCCGTCGTATCTACTTTTCCAAACACTTTTGCCCTTGTTTTGGACTCTAACTTGCATGATTTGAATGGAACTAACCCGGACTGATGCTGTTTTCAGCAGAATTACCATGGTGTTATTTATGTGCAGAAACAAACGTTCTTGAAATGACTTGAAACTTCACGGAGCAACTTTTTGGAAAATATAAAAAATACCTGCAAAAGATGAAGGACAGGGGCCCGCCACCTGTCCATGAGGGTGGGGGGCACGCCCCCTACCTCATGGGCCCCCTGGTGCTCCTCCGACTCCAACTCCAACTCTATATATTGTGTTTCGGGGAGAAAAAAAATCATAGAGAAGGATTAATCACGTTTTACGATACAGAGCCGCCGCCAAGCCCTAAAACCTCTCGGGAGGGCTGATCTGGAGTCCGTTCGGGGCTCCGAAGAGGGGAATCTGTCGCCATCGTCATCATCAACCATCCTCCATCACCAATTTCATGATGCTCACCGCCATGCGTGAGTAATTCCATCGTAGGCTTGCTGGATGGTGATGGGTTGGATGAAATTTATCATGTAATCGAGTTAGTTTTGTTAGGGTTTGATCCCTAGTATCCACTATGTTCTGAGATTGATGTTGCTATGACTTTGCTATGCTTAATGCTTGTCACTAGGGCCCAAGTGCCATGATTTCAGATCTGAACCTATTATGTTTTCATCAATATATGAGAGTTCTTGATCCTATCTTGCAAGTCTATAGTCACCTATTATGTGTTATGATCCGTTAACCCCGAAGTGACAATAATTGGGATACTTACCAGTGATGACCGTAGTTTGAGGAGTTCATGTATTCACTATGTGTTAATGCTTTGTTCCGGTACTCTATTAAAAGGAGGCCTTAATATCTCTTAGTTTCCGTAAGGACCCCGCTGCCACGGGAGGGTAGGACGAAAGATGCCATGCAAGTTCTTTTCCATAAGCACGTATGACTATATTCGGAATACATGCCTGCATTACATTGATGAACTGGAGCTAGTTCTGTGTCACCCTAGGTTATGACTGTTACATGATGAACTACATCCGGCATAATTCTCTATCACTGATACATTGCCTACGAGCTGTCCATATATTGTTCTTCGCTTATTTTATTTTTTCGTTGCTATTGCTATCATCACTACAAAATACCAAAAACATTACTTCTACTATTGTTACCTTTTGCTACCGTTACCACTACTATCATATTACTTTGCTACTAAACACTTTGATGCAGATATTAAGTTTCCAGGTGTGGTTGAATTGACAACTCAGTTGCTAATACTTGAGAATATTCTTTGGCTCCCCTTGTGTCGAATCAATAAATTTGGGTTGAATACTCTACCCTCGAAAACTGTTGCGATCCCCTATACTTGTAGGTTATCAATACTATTTTCTGGCGCCGTTGCCGGGGAGCATAGATCTATTCTTTGAGGCACTTGGGATATATATCTGCTTATCATTATTAAGAACTTGAGAGATCCAAAAACCAAGATCTATCCCTCAACTACGAGGGGAGCTAAGGAACCGCCATCTAGCTCTGCACTTGATTCACCTTCTGTTTTGAGTAAGCTTGCGACACCTAAACCTGCTTCTACTATTTGTTCTGATATGTCGCATGTTATCGATGATGCCACTTCTGCTATACATGATACTTATGATGAAACTACTTCTATGTTTGATACTACTGTGCCACTTGGTGAATTTCTTGATGAACAACTTGCTAGGGCTAGAGAGATTGAAAATATTGTATCTGATAAAACTGATGAAAGTGATGATGAAGAATCACTTTTTATTCCTAAGGGTTATGTTTTTGATCAAGAAGCTTCTTTAGCTATTTTAGCTTGCAAAGATAGATATGAACTCAAAAGGTTATTAGCTAAATGGAATAAGCAATCTCTAAATGCTAGAATGAAACCTGACCCTGCTTTTGCTACTTCACCTATCTGTGTTACTGATAAGGATTATGAATTCTCTGTTGATCCTGATATAATTACTTTGGTTGAATCTGATCCTTTTCATGGTTATGAATCTGAAACTGTTGTGGCACATCTTACTAAACTGAATGATATAGCCACCCTGATCACTAAAGATGAGAGAACTCATTACTTTTATATCCTTAAAATATTTCCGTTCTCATTAAAGGGTGATGCTAAGATATGGTTTAATTCTCTTGATCCTGGTTGTGTGCGTAGTCCCCAGGATATGATTTATTACTTCTCTGCTAAATATTTCCCTGCTCATAAGAAACAAGCTGCCTTAAGGGATATATATATATAATTTTGTGCAAATTGAAGAGAGAGTCTCCCACAAGCTTGGGGGAGGCTTCTCCAATTACTTAATGCTTTGCCTGATCATCTTCTTAAGAAAAATGAAATACTTGATATCTTTTATAATGGACTAACCGATGCCTCCAGAGATTACCTGGATAGTTGTGTTGGTTCTGTTTTCAGGGAAAGAACACCGAATGAAGCTAAAATTCTATTGAATAATATGTTGGCAAATGAAAATAATTGGACACCTCCGGAGCCAGTTCCCGAGCCTATTCCTAAACCAACTCCGAAGAAGAGGGGTATTCTATTTCTCAGTCCTGAAGATATGCAAGAGGCAAAGAAATCTATGAAAGAAAAAGGTATTAAAGCAGAAGATGTTAAGAATTTACCTCCTATTGAAGAAATACATGGTCTTAATTTACCGCCTGTTGAAGAAACATATGATCTTAATCCTTTACCTATTGAAGAAACTCATGGTCTTGATAACCCGACACACGTAGTAAAGGTAAATTCTCTCTATAGATATGATAAAGCTGAAATCCCATTTACTAAATTTGCTAGCCCATGTTTAGATGAGTTTGATAGATTTATGGCTAAGCAAGAAGATTTTAATGCTTATTTTGATAGACAATTGAAATACAATTCAAATATGCTTGAACACTTGGGTGTTATATGGCTAATGTTAAAGGTGAACTTAAACTTATTAGTAAACATGCTTCTATGGTTACCACTCAAGTAGAACAAGTACTTAAGGCTCAAAATGATTTGCTCAATGAATTGAATAGTAAGGATAATGATAATGCTGTTAGAGTTATGACTAGAGGTGGTAGAATGACTCAGGAACCTTTGTATCCTGAAGGCCATCCTAAGAGAATTGAGCAAGATTCTCACAGAAATAATATAGATGCACCTAGTTCTTCTAAAAAGAAGAAAAAGAAAAATGATAGGACTTTGCATGCTTCTAGTGAACCTATTACTGAAACACCTGAGAATCCAAATGATATTTCTATTTCTGATGCTGAAACACAATCTGGTAATGAACCTGAAACTAGTGATAATGTTAATAATAATGTTCATGATGATGCTCAACCTAGTAATGATAACGATATAGAAATTGAACATGCTGTTGATCTTGATAACCCACAATCAAAGAATCAACGTTATGATAAGAAAGACCTTGTTGCTAGGAAACATGGTAAAGAAAGAGAGCCTTGGGTTCAGAAACCCATGCCTTTTCCTCCCAAACCATTCAAGAAAAGGATGATGAGGATTTTGAGTGCTTTGATGAAATGATTAGACCTATCTTTTGCATATGCGATTAACTGATATGCTCAAAATGAATCCTTATGCTAAGTACATGAAAGAAATTGTTACAAATAAAAGAAAGATACCGGAAGATGAAATTTCCACCATGCTTGCTAATTATACTTTTAAGGGTGGAATGCCAAATAAACTTGGAGATCCAGGAGTACCCACTATACCATGCTCCATTAAAAGAAACTATGTTAAAACTGCTTTATGTGATCTTGGAGCCGGTGTTAGTGTTATGCCTCTCTCTTTATATCGTAGACTTGATTTGAATAAGTTGACACCTACTGAAATATATTTGCAAATGGTTGATAAATCAACTACTATACCTGTCGGTATTTGTGAGGATGTGCATGATGTAGTTGCAAATGTTACTATTTTAACGGACTTTGTTATTCTTGATATTCCCGAGGACGATAGTATGTCTATTATTCTTGGAAGACCCTTTTTGAACACTATGGGGGCTGTTATTGATTGCACTAAAGGCAATGTCACTTTTCATGTTAATGGTAATGAGCATACGGTACACTTTCAGAGGAAACAACCTCAAGTTCATAGTATCAACTCTATTGGAAAAATTCCATCGATTATATTTGGAGGTTTTGAATTTCCTCTTCCTACTGTCAAGAAGAAATATGATATTCTTATTATTGGGGATGTGCATATCCCCGTCGAGGTAACATAGTGTTATTCAAAATTTCTCTGGTTCCATGTTATTCAGAATGATTTCGTTAACAAGACTTGATCAACCTTGTTAGTGGATTCCTTTTGATGATCATGAGATGGATGAAACTAGAAGGCACAACCTTCTGTACCCCACTTTTACTTTCTGTTATTTATATTAAATAAAATAAAAACAAATATTTTTTCTGTCTGTTATCTGATTATCCGTGCAATATAAAAATACCCCCAAAATAAAAGTTCTCCAAATGCCCTGAAATTTAAATATGATTTTTTCTAGAATATTTGAGAATATTTGGCACTGAGAACACAGCAGGGGGTCAACCACCTGCCCATGAGGGTGGAGGGCGCGCCCTACCCCCTGGGCGCGCCCCCTGCCTCGTGGGCCCATGGTGGCCCTCCTCCACTTATCCTTTCACCCATACACTTCTTCTTCCTCCCCCAAACACGAACAACCAGCTCAAACCCGAGTCCAAGCTCGTTTTGCTGCCATTTTCGATCTCCTTGCTCAAAGCACCTCTCACAAAACTGCTTGGGGAGATTGTTCCTTGGTATGTGACTCCTCCATTGGTCCAATTAGTTTTTGTTCTAGTGCTTTATTCATTGCAAATTTTTGATGCTTAGGTGACCCTGTTCTTGTGCTTGCATGTCAAATTTATATGGTCAAAAGTAGTTTAGATGCATGATATAGGCTCTAGGCACTTGTAGGAGTAGTTGCTATCAATATTATTGAGTTTGGTTTACTTTTATCTTGAAGTTACTAAAATTTTCAGAATTTTTCAGAAAATGATGAAGAGACTTTTGAGGGGCTCATCGAGCCGAAGCTCGAAGGAAAAGGCACCGAAGCCTAAGTATAATCTGCCTCGCACCGGGGAGGTTCGGTCGTGTGAATGGTCTTCCGATGATTTCTTGAGGGCAGACGGGATTTATGAAGATTTTTATGAAATGGCTAAGAATGCAGGCCTCACCGCTTTCCTCCACGACCAACGCGATCAGTATCTCTTACTCACAAATATCTTTGTGCAAAACTTTTATTTCCATTCTAGGAACTCACCACCTACGATGGAGTTTCATTTATATGATGAGCATAAGGAGATGTCACTTTATGATTTTTGTCGGGTTTGTTTAGTCCCTTTCTAGGGCAAGACAGAGGAACCACACAGCGAGGATGTGAATGGGTTTATTGATACTATCACTGTAGGGGAAACAATTATTTTGCTCCACGGTTTATGCGGTGATAACTCTGTTAGTATGGGCGACATTATTGCTAAACAGTTAAGTCTGAACCGTACAAAGGGGTCCATCTTTGGAGGCATCTATGCTTCACGCCTAGCTGCACATTTTAACATACCCATTAGGCATTATGAGAAGGAAGAAAAAGTACTACCTCATGTTTATTTAGACTATAAAAGTATGGTGGTACATGATTTTATTGTTAAGAATAGGGAAGGAGAGCTTAAATACAAATTGTTCTTTGATAAACATCATCCTGAGACTATTACCCTACCTGCTCCTTCTTTGTTTGATTTATCTGCAGGCCGGTACCTTGTTCCGTTAGAGGCTATTCATGCCTACCGGGCCCCTGCACCAGCCATGGAGCCAGAGCCGGAACCGCAAGTTGATCCTTCACGATAGTCTAATTACTAGTGGTATGTTGAGATGATTGCCAACCAGTGGCAATCGGAGTCTTCTTCTTCTTCGCAGTACGACCCCAACTATTATTATGGATATCCGCCAGGCCAGCCGTGGCCATAGACTAACTTAGGCCAAAAGCCTAAGCTTGGGGGAGTACGTATTTCCCACCGACATTACATTCATGCTCACACACTCATTGCTAGATGTCGGTGCTCATACTTTTTCATTGTATCATCCATGCTAGTTTATTTTCCTTTTTATGCCTTCTTCTTGTGTGTTTGATTAACCTTAAGAAAAACCAAAAAAATAGTTGTATCTTTTAATTAGTTTACTTTCCATGCTTGTAGTAGTAATTAAAAAGAAAATCCAAAAAGATTTCCTGTTCTTCTTTTGCTTGTTGGGAGCTTTCCCGTGTAAATAGTTTTATTGCTTTTCTT
>NC_041392.1:510888201-510907435 GCF_002162155.2 Triticum dicoccoides | reverse complement strand
ATTTCCTTGTCTTCTCCTGTTTAGTGAATGCTTGCAGATTCCAGCTTAGTCCAATGCACGTGCACTATTATTATTATTCACAATGTTCCGTCGTGCAAGTGAAAGGCAATTATGATGATATATGATGGACTGACTGAGATGAGAAAGGCTAGTATGAACTCGACCTCTTTTTTGTAAATATGATTAGTTCATCATTTCTGATTCAGCCTATTATGAATAAACATGTTTGCAATGACAACTAGAGATCATAGTGCTTATGCCATGCTTGATTAGCTATGAGTTATAATGGTTTACCTTGCGTGCCAACATGCTATTAAAATGGTTATGATGTGGTATGATAGGGTGGTATCCTCCTCTGAATGATTTAAGTGACTCGACTTGGCACATGTTTACGCATGTAGTTGAAACAAAATCAACATAGCCTTCATGATATTTATGTTCATGGTGGATTATATCCTACTCATGCTTGCATTCGGTGTTGATTAATTTTAATGCATGTTAATGACTGTTGTCACTCTCTAGCTGGTCGCATCCCAGTCTTTTGCTAGCCTTCACCTGTACTAAGCGGGAATACTGCTTGTGCATCCAACTCCATAAACCCCAAAGTTATTCCAAATGAGTCCACTATACCTACCTATATACGGTATCTACCTGGCATTCCAAGTAAATTTGTATGTGCCAAACTCTAAACCTTCAAATAAATATCCTGTTTTGTATGCTCGAATAGCTCATGTATCAAATAGGGATGTCCGTATCTTCCATGCTAGGCGGGTTATTCTCAAGAGGAGTGGACTCCGCTCCTCACTCACGAGATAAATGGCTGGTCACAGGGATGCCCAGTCCTGTGCTTTATGCAAACTAAATCAAAATAATTGCAAACAAAACTCCCCCCGGGACTCTTATTAGTTGGAGGCACTCGTTGTTTCGAGCAAGCCATGGATTGATGCTTGTTGGTGGAAGGGGGAGTATAAACTTTACCATTCTGTTTGGGAACCACTTATAATGTGTGTAGCATGGAAGATATTGCCATCTCTTGGTTGTTATGTTGACAATGAAAGTATACCGCTCAAAATATTATTCACCTCTGTTTCAAAAATCGAGCTCTGGCACCTCTACAAATCCCTGCTTCCCTCTACGAAGGGCCTATCTATTTACTTTTATGTTGAGTCATCATCCTCTTATTAAAAAGCACCAGTTGCAGAGTGATACGTCCATTTTGCGTCATGCTTTTATATTGATATTTATTGCATTATGGGCTGTTATTTCACATTATGTCACAATACTCATGGCTATTCTCTCTTATTTTACAAGGTTTACATAAGGAGGGAGAATACCGGCAACAGGAATTCTGGGCTGGAAAAGGAGCAAATATTAGAGACCTATTCTGCACAACTCCAAAAGTCCTGAAACTCCACGAAATACCTTATAATAAATAATGAAAAATCCTAGCCAAAGATGAAGACCAGGGGGCCCACACCCTTCCCACGAGGGTGGGGGCGCCCCCCCCTAGGGCGCGCCCCTGCCTCATGGGCCCCCTGGTGGCTCTCCGATGACCATCTTCTCCTATATGAAGTCTTTCGTCGAGAAAAAAATAAGAGGCAACCTTTCAGGACGAAACTCCGCCGCCACGAGGCGGAACCTTGGCGGATCCAATCTAGAGCTCCGACAGAGCTGTTCTGCCGGGGAAACTTCCCTCCCGGAGGGGGAAATCATCGCCATCGTCATCACCAACGTTCCTCTCATCGGGAGAGGGCAATCTCCATCAACATCTTCATCAGCACCATCTCATCTCAAAACCCTAGTTCATCTCTTGTATCCAATTCTTGTCTCCAAGTCCGGGATTGGTGCTAGTAGGTTGCTAGTAGTGTTAATTACTCCTTGTAGTTGATGCTAGTTGGTTTAATTGGTGGAAGATCATATGTTCAGATCCTTTATGCATATTATTACCCCTCTGATTATGAACATGAATATGCTTTGTGGGTAGTTACGTTTGTTCCTGAGGACAAGGGAGAAGTCTTGCTATTAGTAATCATGTGAATTTGGTATTCGTTCGATATTTTGATGAGATGTTTGTTGTCTAGCCTCTAGTGGTGTTATGTGAACGTCGACTACATAACACTTCACCATTATTTGGGCCTAGAGGAAGGCATTGGGAAGTAATAAGTAGATGATGGGTTGCTAGAGTGACAGAAGCTTAAACCCTAGTTTATGCGTTGCTTCGTAAGGGGCTGATTTGGATCCATATGTTTCATGCTATGGTTAGGTTTACCTTAATACTTTTGTTGTAGTTGCGGATGCTTGCAATAGAGGTTAATCATAAGTGGGATGCTTGTTCAAGTAAGAATAGCACCCAAGCACCAGTCCACCCACATGTCAAATTATCAAAGTACCGAACGCGAATCATATGAACGTAATGAAAACTAGCTTGACGATATTCCCATGTGTCGACACTCTTATTTCAGTACTTGCAGAGAATAGCTTGCTGAAAACCGTTTATCGTTTCCTTCTGCTCCTCGTTGGGTTCGACACTCTTACTTATCGAAAGGACTACGATAGATCCCCTATACTTGTGGGTCATCAGAGAGCACCGCTATCATTTGCATTCATTACTGTTAGTTTACATTGAGTATGACTTGACTGGATCTCTTTTACCATGAATTACAATGTCTAGTCAGTCCTTGGTCTTTAAAGGTGCTCTGCATTTATGTTTTGCGGTCTCAGAAAGGGCTAGCAAGATACCATATTGTTATATCATATTATGATTGTTTTGAGAAAGTGTTGTCATCCGAGATTTATTATTATGGCTCGCTAGTTGATTATGCCATTGATATGAGTAAACTTGAGACCTATGCGTTATTGTGAATGTGGTTAGTTATAATCTTTGCTGAAAACTTGAATGTTGGCTTTACATATTTACAACAACAAGAGCAAACAGAGTTTGTAAAAGTTTTTCTTTATCACTTTCAGTTTATCAACTGAATTGCTTGAGGACAAGCAAAGGTTTAAGCTTGGGGGAGTTGATACGTCTTCGTCATATCTACTTTTCCAAACACTTTTGCCCTTGTTTTGGACTCTAACTTGCATGATTTGAATGGAACTAACCCGGACTAACGTTGTTTTCAACAGAATTACCATGGTGTTATTTATGTGCAGAAACAAACGTTCTCGGAATGACCTGAATCTTCACAGAGCAACTTTTTGGAAAATATAAAAAATACCTGCAAAAGATGAAGGCCAGGGGGCCCACCACCTGTCCACGAGGGTGGGGGCGCGCCTGCCCCCTACCTCGTGGGCCCCCTGGTGCTCCTCCGACTCCAACTCCAACTCTATATATTGTGTTTCGGGGAGAAAAAAGTCATAGAGAAGGATTCATCACGTTTTACGATACGGAGCCGCCGCCAAGCCCTAAAACCTCTCGGGAGGGCTGATCTGGAGTCCGTTCGGGGCTCCGGAGAGGGGAATCTGTCGCCATCGTCATCATCAACCATCCTCCATCACCAATTTCATGATGCTCACCGCCGTGCATGAGTAATTCCATCGTAGGCTTGCTGGACGGTGATGGGTTGGATGAGATTTATCATGTAATTGAGTTAGTTTTGTTAGGGTTTGATCCCTAGTATCCACTAGGTTCTGAGATTGATGTTGCTATTACTTTGCTATGCTTAATGCTTGTCACTAGGGCCCGAGTGCCATGATTTCAGATCTGAACCTATTATGTTTTCATCAATATATGAGAGTTCTTGATCCTATCTTGCAAGTCTATAGTCACCTATTATGTGTTATGATCCGTTAACCCCGAAGTGACAATAATCGGGATACTTACCGGTGATGACCGTAGTTTGAGGAGTTCATGTATTCACTATGTGTTAATGCTTTGTGCCGGTACTCTATTAAAAGGAGGCCTTAATATCTCTTAGTTTCCGTAAGGACCCCGCTGCCACGGGAGGGTAGGACAAAACATGTCATGCAAGTTATTTTCCATAAGCATGTATGACTATATTTGGAATACATGCCTACATTACATTGATGAACTGGAGCTAGTTCTGTGTCACCCTAGGTTATGACTGTTACATGATGAACCGCATCCGGCATAATTCTCTATCACCGATCCATTGCCTACGAGCTTTCCATATATTGTTCTTCGCTTATTTACTTTTTCCGTTGCTATTGCTATCATCACTACAAAATACCCAAAACATTACTTTTACTACTGTTACCTTTTGCTACCGTTACCACTACTATCATATTACTTTGCTACTAAACACTTTGTTGCAGATATTAAGTTTCCAGGTGTGGTTGAATTGACAACTCAGCTGCTAATACTTGAGAATATTCTTTGGCTCCCCTTGTGTCAAATCAATAAATTTGGGTTGAATACTCTACCCTCAAAAACTGTTGCGATCCCCTATACTTGTGGGTTATCACCTCTCCTCAGGAGCGGTACTACCGCGCAAGGCGCGGAAGTAAATTTTTACTTCCGCTCCGGGCGCGGTACTACCGTGCCATCCGGGCGTGATACTACCGCGAGTGGAGCAGTGATACATCTCCGTCGTATCTACTTTTCCAAACACTTTTGCCCTTGCTTTGGACTCTAACTTGCAGGATTTGAATGGAACTAACCCGGAGTGACACTGTTTTCAGCAGAATTGCCATGGTGTTATTTTTGTGTAGAAATAAAAGTTCTCGAAATGACATGAAAATCAATGAAGATTATTTTTGGAATATATAAAAATATTGGAAGAATAATCCACGTCACGGGGCCCACACCCTGTCCACGAGGGTGGGGCGCCCCCTAGGTGCGCCCCCTGCCTCGTGGGCCCCCTGACGCTCCATCGACCTCAACTCCATCTCCCTATATTCACTTTCGGGGAGAAAAATCAGAGAGAAGGATTCATCGCATTTTACGATATGGAGCCACCGCCAAGCCCTAAACTCTCTCGGGAGGGCTGATCTAGAGTCCGTTCGGGGCTCCGGAGAGGGGAATCCGTCGCCATCGTCATCATCAACCTTCCTCCATCACCAATTTCATGATGCTCACCGCCGTGCATGAGTAATTCCATCATAGGCTTGCTGGACGGTGATGGGTTGGACGAGATTTATCATGTAATCGAGTTAGTTTTGTTAGGGTTTGATCCCTAGAATCCACTATGTTCTGAGATTGATGTTGCTATGACTTTTCTATGCTTAATGCTTGTCACTAGGGCCCGAGTGCCATGATTTCAGATCTGAACCTATTATCTTTTCATGAATATATGTGAGTTCGTGATCCTATCTTGCAAGTCTATAGTCACCTATTATGTGTTATGATCTGTTAACCCCGAAGTGACAATAATCGCGACCATTACCGGTGATGACCGTAGTTTCAGGAGTTCATGTATTCACTATGTGTTAATGCTTTGGTCCGGTACTCTATTAAAAGGAGGCCTTAATATCCCTTAGATTCCAATAGGACCCCGCTGCCACGGGAGGGCAGGACAAAAGATGTCATGCATGCTCTTTTCCATAAGCACGTATGACTATATTCGAAATACATGCCTACATTAAATTGATGAACTGGAGCTAGTTCTGTGTCACCCTATGTTATAACTGTTACATGATCGATTGCATCCGACATAATTATCCATCACTGATCCATTGCCTAGGAGCTTTTCATATATTGTTCTTCGCTTATTTACTTTTCCGTTGCTACTGTTACAATCACTATAAAACCCAAAAATATTAATTTTGCTACCGTTACCACTACTGTCATATTACTTTTCTACTAAACACTTTCCTACAGATACTAAGTTTCCAGGTATGGTTGAATTGACAACTCAGCTGCTAATACTTGAGAATATTCTTTGGCTCCCCTTGTGTCGAATCAATAAATTTGGGTTGAATACTCTACCCTCAAAAACTGTTGCGATCCCCTATACTTGTGGGTTATCAAAACTATTTTCTGGCACTGTTGCCGGGGAGCATAGCTCTATTCTTTGAGTCACTTGGGATTTATATCTGTTGATCACTATGAAGAACTTGAAAGATCAAAGAACCAAGATTTTTCCCTCAACTACGAGGGGAGGTAAGGAACTGCCATCTAGCTCTGCACTTGATTCACCTTCTGTTTTGAGTAAACTTGCGACACCTACACTTGCTATTCATTCTGATATGTCGCATGTTATTGATGATGCCACTTCTGCTTTGCATGATACTTATGATGAAACTACTTCTATGCTTGATACTACTGTGCCACTAGGTGAATTTCTTGATGAACAACTTGCTAGGGCTAGAGAGAATGAAATTATTGAAACTGATAATATTGATGAAAGTGATGATGAAGAGTCTCCACCTAGATATGAATTGCCTGTTGTTCCTGAGGGTTATGCTATGTGTGAAGAAACTGCTAGAGACTTCTTAGCTTGCAATGATAGATCTGATCTTAAGAAATTATTAGTTAAGCTTAAAGAAAAGTCTTTGAATGCTAGAATGAAATATGACCCTACTTCTGCTACTTCACCTATCTTTATTACTGATAAGGATTATGATGATCCTGAGATAATTACCTTGGTTGAATCTGATCCTTTCTATGGCTATGAATCTGAAACTGTTGTGGCACATCTTACTAAATTAAATGATATAGCTACCCTATTCACTAATGATGAGAAAACTCACTATTATTATATCCTTAAGTAATTTCCGTTCTCATTAAAGGGTGATGCTAAAACATGGTTTAATTATCTTGATCCTGGTTGTGTGCGTAGTCCCCAGGATATGATTTATTACTTCTCTGCTAAATATTTCCCCGCTCATAAGAAACAAGCTGCTTTAAGGGAAATATATAATTTTGTGCAAATTGAAGAAGAGAATCTCCCACAAGCTTGGGGGAGGCTTCTCCGATTACTTAATGCTTTGCCTGATCATCCTCCCAAGAAAAATGAAATACTTGATATCTTTTATAATGGACTAACCGATGCTTCCAGAGATTACCTGGATAGTCGTGCTGGTTGTGTTTTTAGGCAAAGAACTGTTGATCAAGCTGAATTGTTATTGAATAATATGTTGACTAATGAAAATAATTGGACACTTCCTGAACCAACTCCTAAGCCAACTCCGAAGAAAAGAGGTATTCTATTTCTCAGTCTTGAAGATATGCAATAGGCAAAGAAATCTATGAAAGAAAAAGGTATTAAAGCTGGAAATGTTAAGAATTTACCACCTATTGAAGAAATACATGGTCTTGATAACCCGACACAGGTAGTAAAGGTAAATTCTCTCTATAGGTTTGATAAATGTGAAATCCCATTTACTAAGTTTGCTAGCCCGTGCTTGGATGAGTTTGATGACTTTATGGTTAAGCAAGAAAACTTCAATGCTTATGTTGGTAGACAATTGAAACACAATGCTGATATGCTTGAACACTTGAGTGATTATATGGCTAATGTTAAAGGTGAACTTAAAATTATTAGTAAACATGCTTCTATGGTTACCACTCAAGTAGAACAAGTACTTAAAACTCAGAATGATTTGCTCAGTAAATTGAATAATAAGAAAAATGATAATGATGTTAGAGTTATGACTAGAGGTGGTAAAATGACTCGGGAACCTTTGTATCCTGAGGGCCATCCTAAGAGAATTGAGCAAGATTCTCACAGAATTAATATTGATGCACCTAGTCCTTCTAAGAGGAAGAAAAAGAAAAAAGATAGGACTTTGCATGCTTCTAGTGAACCCGTTGTTGACACACCTAAGAATCCCGATGATATTTCTATTTCTGATGCTGAGACACAATCTGGTAATGAACATGAACCTAGTGATAATGTTAATGATGATGTTCATGTTGATGCTCAACCTAGCAATGATAATGATGTAGAAATTGAAAATGTTGTTGATCTTGATAACCCACAATCAAAGAATCAACGTTATGATAAGAGAGACTTTGTTGCTAGAAAGCACGGTAAAGAAAGAGAACCATGGGTTCAGAAACCCATGACTTTTCCTCCTAAACCATCCAAGAAAAAGGATGATGAGGATTTTGAGCGCTTTGCTGAAATGATTAGACCTATCTTTTTGCATATGCGTTTGACTCATATGCTTAAAATGAATCCTTATGCTAAATACATGAAGGAAATTGTTACTAATAAAAGAAAGATACTGGAAGCTAAAATTTCCACCATGCTTGCTAATTATACTTTTAAGGGTGGAATACCAAAGAAACTTGGAGACCCTGGGGTACCAACTATACCATGCTCCATTAAAAGAAACTATGTTAAAACTGCTTTATGTGATCTTGGAGCCGGTGTTAGTGTTATGCCTCTCTCTTTATATTAGACTTGATTTGAATAAGTTGACACCTACTGAAATATCTTTGCAAATGGCTGACAAATCAATTGCTATACCTGTCGGTATTTGTGAGGATGTGCCTGTTGTGGTTGCAAACATTACTATTTTAACGGACTTTGTTATTCTTGATATTCCCGAGGACGATAGTATGTCTATTATTCTTGGAAGACCCATTTTTAATACTGCAGGGGCTGTTATTGATTGCACCAAAGGCAATGTCACTTTTCATGTTAATGGTAATGAGCATATGGTACACTTTCCGAGGAAACAACCTCAAGTCCATAGTATAAATTCTATTGGAAAAATTTCAACAATCACTATTGGAGGTTTTGAATTTCCTCTTCCTACTGTCAAGAAGAAATATGATATTCTTATTGTTGGGGATGTGCATATCCCCGTTGAGGTAACCTAGTGTTATTCGTAATTTCTCCGGTTTTATTTTATTCGAAACGAGTTTGTTAACAAGACCTGATCAACCTTGTTAGTGGAGTCCTTTTGATGAGCATGAGATGGATGAATTTAGAAGGCACAACTCTCTGTACCCTCTTTTTACTTTCTCTTATTTATATTAAATAAAGCAAAAATATTTTTTTATCTTTTTTCTGAATTATCCATGCAATAAAAAATACCCTGAAAATAAAAATTATCCAAATGCCCTGAAAATTAAATATGATTTTTTCTAGAATATTTGAGAATATCTGGCACTGAAAACACAGCAGGGGGAGCAACCACGTGCCCACGAGGGTGGAGGGCGCGCCCACCCCCTGGGCGCGCCCCCTGCCTCGTGGACCCCACATGGGTCCCCTCCACTTATTCCAGCCACCACACACTCCTTCTTCCTCCAAAAAAAATCAGTAGCCAGCTCAAACCCGAGTTCTTGCTCATCTTGCTCCATTTTCGATCTCCTTGCTCAAAGCTCCTCTCACAAAACTGCTTTGGGGGATTGTTCTTTGGTATGTGACTCCTCCAATGGTCCAATTAGTTTTTGTTCTAGTGCTTTATTTATTGCAAATTTTTGCTGCTTAGGTGACCTTGTTCTTGAGCTTGCATGTCAAATTTATGTGGTCAAAAGTAGTTTTAATGCATGATATAGCCTCTAGGCACTTGTAGGAGTAGTTGCTATCAATTTTGTTAAGTTTGGTTCACTTTTATTTTAAGTTACTAAAACTTTCAGAGATTTTCAGAAAAACGATGAAGAGATTTTTGAGGGGCTCATCGAGCCGAAGCTCGAAGGATAAGCAAAGTGAAGAGAACAAGAAACCCAAATATAATCTCCCTCGTACTGCGGAGGTTCGGCCATGTGAATGGCCTTATGATGAGTTCTTGAAAGAGGCCGGGATTTATGAAGATTTTTATCATTTGTCTAAGAATGCAGGCCTCACCGCCTTCCTCCGCGACCAACGTGAACAGTACCTCTTACTCACCAATATCTTTGTGCAAAATTTTCATTTCCATGCTAGGAGATCAACACCTTCGGTGGAATTTTATTTATATGATGAGCATAAGGAGATGTCACTTTATGATTTTTGCCGGGTTTGTTTGATACCCTTTGAGGGCAGCATAGAGGAGCCACATCGTAATGATGTGGAGGGATTTATTGATATGATTGCTGTAGGGGAAGCGAGGAAAGTTTCCAATGCGAGAATCACTAGCATACATTTTCCTGTTTTACGTTACTTCACAATATTTGCTAGTAGATGCTTAATTGGTCGCGGGAACTATGGGAACCTTAGTGCTCCTGATATTGCTATTTTGCGCCATGCCTTGTTTCATGATAGTACTTTCAGCTTAGACGATATTGTTGCTAGACGGTTAAATCTGAACCGTACTAAGGGACCCATGTTCGGAGGCATCTTTGCCTCGCGCCTTGCTGCACACTTTAACATACCTATCAGGCATTATGAGAAAGAGGAAAAGTTGCTGCCTCCTATTGCTCTAGATTATAAGAGTATGGTAGCACATGAGTTTATCGTTAAGGATAGAAATAAGACACTCAAATATAAATTGATATTTAACAAAAAATATTGTTGTTTATTACCTTGCCCGCGCCCTCTTTGTTTGACATATTTTCAGGCAAGTACCTTGTTCCGCCGGAGGACATTCATGCCTACCGGAGCTAGATGTCAGCTGCAGAGCCGGAGCCACCATCTGACCCTCACCGTTAGTCTGTTTATCAGTGGAATCCAGAGGAGATCGCCAGCCAGTGGCAATCTGAGGACCCTTCTCAGTACGAGCCCAGCTACAACTTTGATCCATGGGCATAGACCAACTTTGGCCAAAAGCCTAAGCTTGGGGGAGTACGTATTTCTCACCGACATTACATTTATGTTCACACACTCATGCCAGTTGTCGGTGCTCATACTTTTTCATTGTATCATCCAAGCTAGTTTATTTTCATTTTCTCGCTTTCTTCTTGTGTGTTTGAAAAACTTTAAGAAAAACCAAAAAAAATAGTTGTAGCTTTTAGTTAGTTTACTTTCCATGCCTGTAGTGGTAGTAACTAGAAAGAAAACCCAAAAAGATTTCTCGCTCTTCTTTTGCTTGTTGGGAGCTTTCCTGTGTAAATAATTTTATTTCTTTTCTTTCCTTTGGGGGTCGAAAGGAGAGGACCTTAATGAAAATGTTGAGTGGCTCTTATATGCATTATTTTTGATCTAATAAAGAGCCCATATTACTCTGTCTTCTCTCTTGAATTGAATACTTGCGGATTCCAGCCTAGTCCAATGCACGTGCACTATTATTATTTTCCATACTATTCGGTCATGCAAGTGAAAGGCAATAATGATGACATATGATGAACTGATTGAGATGAGAAAAGCTGGTATGAACTCGACCTCTCTTGTTTTTGTAAATATGATTAGTTCATCGTTCTTGATTCAACCTATTATGAAAGAAACATATTTGCAATGACAATTAGAGATTATAGTTGCTTATGCCATGCTTAATTAGCTAGGAGTTTATAATGGTTTACCTTGCGTGCCAACATGTTATTAAAATGGTTGTGATGTGGTATGATAGGGTGGTATCATCTTTTGAACGATTCAAGTGGCTTGACTTGGCACATGTTCACGCATGTGTTGAAACAAAATCAACATAGCCTCTATGATATTTATGTTCATGGTGCATTATATCCTACTCATGCTTGCATTTGGTGTTTATTAATTTTAATGAATGTTCATGACTGTTGTCGCTCTCTAGCTGGTCGCTTCCCAGTCTTTTTCTAGCCTTTATTTGTACTAAGCGGGAATATTTCTTGTGCATCCAATTCCATAAACCCCAAAGTTATTCCATATGAGTCCACCATACCTACCTATATACGGTATCTACCTGCCGTTCCAAGTAAATTTGTATGTGCCAAACTCTAAACCTTCAAATAAACATTTTGTTTTGTATGCTCGAATAGCTCATGTATCAACTAGGGATGTCTGTATCCTCCATGCTAGGCGGGTTATTCTCAAGAGGAGTGGACTCCGCTCCTCATTCATGAGAAAATGGTTGGTCACCTGGATGCCCAGTCCCATGCTCAAATCAAATCAAAATAATTGCAAACAAAACTCCCACAGGATTGTTGTTAGTTGGAGGCACCCGTTGTTTCAGGCAAGCCATGGATTGATGCTTGTTGGTGGCGGGGGAGTATAAACTTTACCATTCTGCTTGGGAACCGCCTATAATGTGGGTAGAATGGAAGATATCGAGATCTCTCGGTTGTTATGTTGACAATGAAAGTATACGGCTCAAAATATTATTCATCTCTACTTCAAAACCGAGCTCTGGCACCTCTACAAATCCCTACTTCCCTCTGCGAAGGGCCTATCTATTTACTTTTATGTTGAGTCATCATCCTCTTATTAAAAAGCACCAGTTGGAGAGCACCACTGTCATTTGCATCCATTACTATTAGTTTACATTGAGTATGACTGTGACTTGATCTCTTTTACCATGAATTACAATGTCTAGTCAGTCCTTGATCTTTAAAGGTGCTTTGCATTTATCTTTTGCAGTCTCAGAAAGGGCTAGCAAGATACCATCTTGTTATATCATATCATGATTGTTTTGAGAAAGTGTTGTCATCCGAGATTTGTTATTATTGCTCGCTAGCTGATTATGCCATTGATATGAGTAAACATGAGACCTAAATGTTATTGTGAATATGATTAGTTCATAATCTTTGCTGAAAACTTGAATGTTGTCTTTACATATTTACAACAACAAGAGCAAACAGAGTTTGTAAAAGTTTTTATTTATCACTTTCAGTTTATCAACTGAATTGCTTGAGGACAAGCAAAGGTTTAAGCTTGGGGGAGTTGATACGTCTCTGTCGTATCTACTTTTCCAAACACTTTTGCCCTTGTTTTGGACTCTAACTTGCATTATTTGAATGGAACTAACCCATACTGACGCTGTTTTCAGCAGAATTGCCATGGTGTTATTTTTGTGCAGAAATAAAAGTTCTCAGCATGACCTAAAAATCAATGGAGATTATTTTTGGAATATATAAAAAATACTGGAAGAAGAATCCACGTCAGGGGGCCCACACCCTATCCACGATGGTGGGGGCGCGCCCCCTGCCTCGTGGGCCCCCTGACGCTCCACCGACCTCAACTCTAACTCCATATATTCACTTTCGGGGAGAAAAAAACAGAGAGAAGGATTCATCATGTTTTACGACACGGAGCCGCCGCCAAGCCCGAAACTCTCTCGGGAGGGCTGATCTGGAGTCCGTTCGAGGCTCCGGAGAGGGGAATCCATCACCATCATCATCATCAACCTTCCTCCATCACCAATTTCATGATGCTCACTGTCGTGCGTGAGTAATTTCATCGTAGGCTTGCTGGACGGTGATGGGTTGGATGAGATGTATCATGTAATCGAGTTAGTTTTGTTAGGGTTTGATCCCTAGTATCCACTGTGCTCTGAGATTGATGTTGCTATGACTTTGCTATGCTTAATGCTTGTCACTAGGGCCTGAGTGCCATGATTTCAGATCTGAACCTATTATGTTTTTCATGAATATATGTGAGTTCGTGATCCTATCTTGCAAGTCTATAGTCACCTATTATGTGTTAAGATCTGTTAACCCCGAAGTGACAATAATCGCGACCATTATCGGTGATGACCGTAGTTTCAGGAGTTCATGTATTCACTATGTGTTAATGCTTTGGTCCGATACTCTATTAAAAGGAGGCCTTAATATCCCTTAGTTTCCAATAGGACCCCGCTGCCACGGGATGGTAGGACAAAAGATGTCATGCAAATTCTTTTCCATAAGCACGTATGACTATATTCGGAATACATGCCTACATTACATTGATGAACTGGAGCTAGTTTTTTGTCACCCTATGTTATAACTGTTACATGATCGATTGCATCCGACATAATTATCCATCACTGATCCATTGCCTACGAGCTTTTCATATATTGTTCTTCACTTATTTACTTTTCCGTTGCTACTGTTACAATCACTATAAAACCCAAAAATATTACTTTTGCTACCGTTACCACTACTATCATACTACTTTGCTACTAAACACTTTGCTGCAGATACTAAGTTTCCATGTGTGGTTGAATTGATAACTCAGCTGCTAATACTTGAGAATATTCTTTGGCTCCCCTTGTGTCGAATCAATAAATTTGGGTTGAATACTCTACCCTCGAAAACCGTTGCGATCCCCTATACTTGTGGGTTATCAAGCAACAGTAAAATTTTAGTTCCGCACAATGGAGCGGTACTACCGTTGAAGTCGAACCTTCCCTGTGGCAGCTACCCAATGTTATTTCTACTTGTTTCATTTGTTTCGTTGTGGTCTTTGCATTGATCCGTCTCGCTTCTCTTGCGTGTTCTTGTGTTGATTGTCATAGGTGGTGGCTCCGGTTCCAATGTCCGTCGATCGAATCCCATCTGCGACACGGGCTCGAAGCGCCTGCGCAACCAAGATGAGGCTCCAGAGGGCTCCAATGCCCCCAACGCAGAACCAAGTCAACCGCAACCAAGAACAAGGAGCCAACAATGGGCATGGATGAGATGCCACTAGCTGAGTTTGTCACTCGAAGGAAGATCAACCCCTATGTGAATCCCCATGCAAACTTCAGAGGGAATGATCTGTTCTGGACCAAGCAGTAGAACCTTATCTTTTTGGATGTGCTCACAGCTCAAGGCCAAGCAGAACCTCTACGTGGACGTGCACTAGATTGATATGGTTCATATGACGCAGGATAAACACCGGGCATATTTTGGTGAGGCTTTGGACCTGGTGGAGCAGTTTGGCATTGAGGACTTGATCACTTTCCACTTGGACTTTGACCCTGAGATTGTGGCCCGGTTCTTTGCTTCAATCCACTTCCATACTGATGAGGAACGAACCATGATGTGGATGACCAATGGACAACAGACGACCGCTAAGTGGAAGGAGTTTATGGATATGCTACAGGTTCGTGATGAGGGTCTCAACACGTCCATTGGTGTTCGCCCTCATGCCAACCCCGAGTCCGCCAGCAAGAACAAGCTTCAGCAGTACTATGTTGAGAAGAAGCTTCCCAGTGGCAAGAAGGCGTGGGTGCTAAACCCATTCCTTGACATCATGCATCGGATCTTCCATAACTCCCTCTTTCCACGCATTGGTGACAAGGATAAGGTACATGCCTATCTCGTGGATATGATGCTCATCTGTGAGGAGGCGCGTCGTGCTCAGACGCAACCACTTGATGTCTCACATATCATGTGGTGTGAGTTACGGTTTGCAGTGTTCAAGCCTTCTTGGGCTAAGAAGCTGGAGAATAAGATGAAGGCTCTGTTCTGCATGTAGGCCAAGGGACAGTACATGTCTCATGTTGCTTAGAAGGAGAGTCGCCGTCGTGACAAGAGGATCTTGAGGACGTTTGGCGAGGATATTTCCAGTGGGTCCCAGAAGCACATCACTCCAGAGGCAGAATGGATGGTGAAGCAGGGCTATTAGTGGACTGAATCTGAGGAGGAGCCCATCCCCGCTGCCAAGTCCAGCGAGGAGCGTGACGAGTGATCACTTCAGCTGGGGCTACCACCTGTGTCGTAGGTGTCCTCTCTGCCTTTTTGGTGTCTCGATGCCAAAGGGGGAGAGAGTGTATGGATTTGCATGTCGTGTGTCGTGTTTGCTTTTGTTCTGTTGGATGCTTTCGTTCTATTGGACCTTGTTTGCTTTGGTTTGTCGTGAGTCGTTTTCCCTTATCATATGGTGTAATACATATGCACTTTAGTGTATCTTATTTTCTTTCATGCTTAGTAGCCCGTGAGCTTATGCTATCTTGTGCCAGTTAACTTATGCTCATATGTATTATCTTGCCTCATCTATAAAATATAGGGGAGTGTTGATCCTAGTATGTGTGCCGTGCAGTCCAAAGCACATCTCCAGAGTGCACACATCTAGGGGGAGCCCGTCTATATTTTATAGATGTTGGGTTTGCCTATGCTTTATTTTATATCCCTATGTGCAAATCCCGTATTGTCATCAATCCACCAAAAAGGGGGAGATTGTAAGGGCATATTTATCCCTTAGTAGTTTTGGTGATTGATGACAATGCTTTTGCGGACTAACCGTTTGCATTGAGCATTTCAGATATATCATGTCTAGGCACAAGACGATTTGGTTCCCCTCGAAGACTATTGAAGACGGTGTTTCTCTGTGTTTCTTTTTGGTGGATTTGAGTCATAGGAAAGCCGTACTATTAAGAGGGGGTCCGTGTTGGAAAGGTTTGGGTGGAATCAACACGTACACGTCTGTTCCTTTTGCACCACCTTTCCTTTGGTTCTTTGGAGCATCCTCTGTTTCTCCGTATCTCTACAAAAGGAAGGACTTCTAGTGTTGCTGAACTAGGGCATGCGGTAGTACTACTCCTCAGAGCGGTAGTACCGCAGGCCCCTGCGGTAGTATCGACCTTGGGCGCGGTAGTACCGCAGGTGCTCATGGTAGTACCGCTTCTCGGACGCGGTAGTACCGTGGCCTCAGGCCAGGCTCAATAGCACGAGCGGAAGTAGGGGTGGATGTAATTTTTTACATCCATGCCCTATGCAGTAGTACCGCTCCTGGCTTGCGGTAGTACCGTGTAGGATTTTTGCATAGATCGAAACTCAGCGGAAGTTGCCATGAATGTATTTTTATATGTGCGTGCCTTCCCAATCTAGACTATCCCTGCCTTGCGGTAGTATCGCAAGGGGGAGCGGTAGTACCGCGCCAGCGGTTCTACCGCCTTCTACTTCAACGCATCACGGCTGGTTTAGCTACTGTTGCGCCAGCGGTAGTACAGCAGTGCCATGCGGTAGTACCGCGGGCCCTGGTGGTAGTACCGCGTCTCTAGTGCGGTAGTACCGCTCGTCGCAGGCTGAGTTAGTGGATAACGGTTGGATTTGTTCTTCCACTATATAAGGGGAGTCTTCTTCTTCGAGTTGACCACCTCTTCCATCCCCAAGCTCCATTTTCGCTCGATCTCCCTCCCTAGCCAATCAAACTCATTGATTTTCTAGGGATTGGGTGAGAAGGCCCCGATCTACTCTTCCACCAAGAGAAATTTGATTCCCCCCACTAATCCCTTGCGGATCTTGTTACTCTTGGGTGTTTGAGCACCCTAGACGGTTGAGGTCACCGCGGAGCCATATTCCATTGTGATGAAGCTTCGTGGTGTTGTTGGGAGCCTCCAATTAAGTTGTGGAGATTGCCCCAACCTTGTTTGTAAAGGTCCGGTCGCCGCCTCCAAGGGCATCGATAGTGGAATCACGGCATCTTCCATTGTGTGAGGGCGTGAGGAGAATACGGTGGCCCTAGTGGCTTCTTGGGGAGCATTGTGCCTCCACACCCCTCCAACGGAGACGTACTTCCCTTCAAAAGGAAGGAACTTCGGTAACACATGCTCGTCTTCACCGGCTCCACTCTTGGGTATTGTAGCGACCAGACCTCAAACGGTCCAATCTCTGTGCTCCGGTGTCATCACTAGATCAGTAATGCTGACACCACACAGTACTTGAAGGATTTGTAACAGAGTAGCAATCACACACTTATTACATCGAGTGTCTCAATAGAGAACTTATTACAATAAATATTGCTTAAGGCCATCTAATAACGATAACATCGGAAGGCTTGGAAGATAAGTGAGTCCATCAACTCCAACGGCATCACTGAGTATAGAACCACGACCTAAAACTCCTTAATCGTCGTCTGAAAAGTCTGCAACATTAACGTTGTAGCCCAAAACGGGTCAGCACATGGAATATGCTGGCAATGTAACACATAGAGAGTAATGGAATGAAACAGCTATTCTATATGCATATTTGGCTGGTGGAAAGCTCTATGGTTACAGTTTTGCGTAAAGACAATTTTTCCCTATTGCAAAGGAATAAATTTATTTAACTATCATGGTGGTTGTTAAACATTGAGAATGGTTGACAGCATTCTCAATCCCAATTAAGCATCATCATTAAACAAACCCATCAAAATTAATTTTATAGTAACATGTTGAGATTCACATGATAATCCAGGTACTAGATACTCAAGATGTCCATAACCGGGGACACGGCTAACCATGATTAGTTTATACACTCTGCAGAGGTTTGCGCACTTTTCCCCACAAGACTCGATCTCCTCGGTTGGATTTCTCGCACTACATGGTGTTTGAGAAACGGATGACCGAGACATAGTCTTTCAGAAGCGCTAGCACCTTACGATGGGTAGACCGTACCACCTACATCCCCTACATCTGCTAGTCTACCACTGTAAGAGTTCGCACGACTTAGTCAACTATGCTAGAGCCCATAATAGCTTGTGGCTGCACACGGAAGTTTCTAGCATGAATAATCTCATGATCCCTTTGAGCCTGGGTGGCGGTCCATAAAAAAATAGGCAATCCTGGAATATCCAGGTACCTCAATCCACCCAGATGTGTGTTTAGGTTGCCACCTTAAATAAACCATTAATTAACAATCTCACATCTGTCATGGATACACTCACTCAATCCACGTCTACTAGCATAGCATGGCATAATAAGCAAACGTAGAAGTAACTCCCAAAGGTTTGATAATAAGCAGGTAATAGGTACTACCTCAACTACTTCCCAAACCCACAATTTAATTAGATCCTAATCATGCAATGTGTAAGTATTGATCTAATGCAATAAAATTGGGTAGAGGGAAAAACATGATCAAAGTGTTACTTGCCTTGCTGATGATCCGGGAAACCTAGCATTTCGAAGTAGCAAGCGGCGCACTCCGGGTACTCTATCGCAAACAAACAAGCATACAATAAGTACTCAACTAATGCACAGGTAAAACTCAAATAAGAGATCTAATCAAAAAATTCAACTTAAGAACTCTGGTTGGCAAAAGAGTCAAATCGAACGAAGCAACGAAGGACAAAAGGCAAAAGAAACAGGCTTCGTTTACTATTCTGGATCTAAGGCAATTTTTACAGTGGCAAAAACTTGTTTAAGTTGGTTAAACGGAAAGAGGGTTTCAAAACGAAACTCCAGGCGCTTGAATCGCTTGATTCCGATAAACGAGCGAAAAGTTAGACTAAAACGAAAATCGGATCAGAAATCGCGATCAGAAAAATCGTGGATTTAATCCAAAAAAAGAAAAACGACAAATAGTTTAACGAATGAACGTTCGTTAACTGAATCTAAATGAAGAACGCGTTCATTAAACGAACGAACGAGCGAACGCTCGCTGATTAGCCTAAAACCGGAAAAAAACCGATCAGAAAAAACGAAACTAAAAAAAAGTCGAACGAAACCGGCGAGTCAACCTCGGCGACTCAGCGGCGAGACGGGCGGCGGCGGCTCCGGCGAGGCGGCGGCGTCGGCGGCGGCGGGGTCCGGCGGGGCGGCGCGGGGCGGCGGCGGCGAGGACGCGGGGCGGCGGTGGCGAGGGCGCGGGGCGGCGGCATCGGGCGCGGCG
>NC_041392.1:510838421-510887474 GCF_002162155.2 Triticum dicoccoides | reverse complement strand
GCGGCTAGGGTTTCGGCCCGGGGTGGGCCGGCGGCTTATAAAGGCTGAGGCCTGGAGGAGTCCGGGCCTAGCACGGCCCGTAGGTCGGTTCAGACGTTTTTTTTAATACTTACGCTCAGAAAAAAAACAAAAGGACTACTAAACGGACTCCAAAAATCCCAAAATAAACTTTTCCCGGCTTCTAAAATCAAGCCGCACAGGATGAACATTTATTTGGGGCCTAAATGCAATTTTGAAAAACGCGCATTTTTTCCTAAATTCAAATAAAATAGCAACTAAAACCAAATAAAATCTTATTTGATTTTTTTATTAAATCCTCAATATTTCTTTATTTTGGGAAAGTCATTTTATTCCCTCTCTCATATTTTTGTAATATAAATAATTGTAGATAAAATAAATAAAATCAAAAGATCCTATATTCAAAATTTGAGACAACTCAAATATGAAAATAACGAAATCCCCAACTCTCTCCGAGGGTCCTTGAGTTGCGAAAAATTTCTAGGATCAACCAAAATGCAATAAATATGATATGCAATGATGATCTAGTGTATAACATTCCAAATTGAAAATTTGGGATGTTACAAACCTACCCCCCTTAAGATGAATCTCGACCTCGAGATTCGGGTTGGCTAGAAAATAGGTGAGGGTGGTCTTTCAGCAATTCTTCCTCTCGTTCCCAGGTGGCTTCATCCTCCGTGTGGTGGCTCCACTAAACCTTGCAAAACTTGATAACCTTGCTGCGGGTGACTCGAATGGCATACTCTAGAATCTTAACTGGTTTCTCCTCATAGGTCAAATCACTGTCCAACTGAATTGCTTCCAGTGGTACCGTATCTCTCAGCGGTATGTCAGCCATCTCTGTGTGGCACTTCTTCAACTGGGATACATGGAACACATCGTGAACTCCCGACAATCTTCGGGCAATTCCAACTTGTAGGCTACTTCTCCCATACGCTCCAAAACTTTGTATGGGCCTACAAAACGTGGCGCTAATTTTCCCTTAACTCCAAAGCGCTTAACTCCTCGAAGTGGCGATACTCGAAGATAAACTCGGTCTCCAACTTCGTAAACTGTCTCCTTGCGTTTAGAATCCGCATAACTCTTCTGCCTGGATTGAGCTACCTTCAGCCTGTCGCGAATTAATTTCACTTTCTGTTCAGATTCCTTTATCTGATCCGGTCCAAATAACTGGCGGTCTCCAACTTCATTACAGGACAATGGGGTCCTGCACCTCCTTCCGTACAAGGCTTCGAAAGGGGCCATCTTCAAACTGGATTGATAGCTGTTGTTGTAAGAGAACTCTGCATACAACAAATTCTCGTCCCAGCTAGATCTGTAGTCTAGCGCACAAGCTCTTAGCATATCCTCCAAAATCTGATTGACTCTCTCAGTCTGTCCATCTGTCTGTGGGTGAAAAGTTGTGCTAAACTCCAGTCTGGTTCCCAAAGTCTCATGCAACTGATTCCAGAACTTTGAGGTAAACTGGGTTCCTCTCTCTGATACAATGCTCCTTGGAACTCCATGCAGACATACGATCCTGGTCATGTATATCTTTGCCAACTTTGCACTGGTATAGGTAGTCTTCACTGGAATGAAATGAGCTACCTTTGTCAAACGATCGACTACAACCCATATTGAGTCATAGCCTGAACGTGTTCTGGGCAATCCTGTAATAAAATCCATGCCTAGCTTATCCCACTTCCATTCGAGTATCAGCAATGGTTGTAGCAATCCTGCTGGCTTCTGATGCTCTGCCTTTACTCTTTGACATACATCACAAACTGCTACATATTCCGCAATATCCTTCTTCATTCTGGTCCACCAGAATATATCCTTCAAATCCAAATACATCTTGGTATTTCCTGGGTGAATCGAATATGGTGAATCATGGGCCTCTTGTAAAATTAACTTCCTGATCTCCGGATCATTTGGCACATAGACATGGTCTTCAAACCATAAGGTATCGTGCTCATCCTCACGAAATCCCTTAGCTTTTCCTTTGCTCATTTTCTCCTTAATAGAAGAAATCTCCTTGTCAGTCCTTTGAGATTCTCTGATCTTATCCATCAAAGTAGACTGAATCTCCAATGCTGCTACATAGCCTCTCGGGACTATTTCCAAACATAGCTCTCGAAGATTTTCGGCTAACTCCCTTGGTAAATCTCCCGTCATTAGGGTGTTGACATGGCTCTTACGGTTTAACGCGTCAGCTACTATGTTAGCCTTTCCGGGGTGATAATGCAATTTCATATCATAATCCTTGATGAGCTCC
This sequence comes from Triticum dicoccoides, assembly GCF_002162155.2. Lineage (NCBI taxonomy): Eukaryota > Viridiplantae > Streptophyta > Magnoliopsida > Poales > Poaceae > Triticum > Triticum dicoccoides. The sequence continues at coordinate 510,885,202 of NC_041392.1, read as the reverse complement.
AACCATCTCCTTTGTCTGAGGTTCAACTCCTTCTGTGTGAAAATATACTTCAAGCTCTTGTGATCCGTGTACACCTCCCAATGGTTTCCAATCAGAAAATGTCTCCAAGTCTTCAGTGCATGCACTACGGCTGCTAACTCCAAATCATGCGTAGCATAATTCAACTCATGAGGCTTAAGCTGTCGTGAGGCATATGAAACAACTCTTCCTTCCTGTATCATTACTGCTCCAAGTCCTCGACGTGAAGCGTCACAATATACCTCATAATCCTTAGTCTGATCCGGTAAAATCAACACTGGTGAGGTAACCAAACGTTTCTTCAACTCCTGAAAACTAGCCTCACATTCCTTACTCCATATGAACTTGGTATCCTTCTTCAACAACTCCGTTATAGGCTTCGCAATCTTTGAGAAATTCTCAATAAACCTCCGGTAGTATCCTGCGAGTCCAAGAAAACTCCGGATCTCTCCAACTATGGTTGGTGCTTCCCACTTGGTCACGGTATCAACTTTAGTGGGATCTACTGCTATACCTTCTCCGGATATAACGTGTCCGAGAAATCCAACTTCTTTCAACAAAAACTCACATTTGCTGAACTTGGCATATAGTTGATGTTCTGTGAGCTTTCCAAGAACCAAACACAAATGCTCCTTATGCCCCTCTTCATTCTTTGAGTAAACCAGGATATCATCAATGAACACTACGACGAACTTATCCAAGAACTCCATAAACACTTTGTTCATCATGTTCATAAAATATGCAGGTGCATTAGTCAGACCAAATGACATAACGGTATACTCGTACAGCCTATACCTGGTGGTAAAAGCCGTCTTGGGTATATCCTGTTCTCAAATCTTCAATTGGTGGTATCCTGATCACAGATCGATCTTGGAAAATACCTTAGCTCCTTGCAATCGATCAAACAGATCATTAATCATCGGTAGTGGGTACTTGTTCTTGATGGTTACTTCATTCAATCCTCGATAATCGACAACCATCCTTAATGATCCATCCTTCAGTTCTCCTAGAAGTACCGGCGATCCCCAAGGTGAAGAACTTGGGCGAATATATCCTTTATCCAGTAACTCCTTAATCTGCTTCTTAATTTCCACCAAATCCTTTGCAGGCATCCTATACGGTCTCTTTGATATTGGCCCTGTGCCTCGCAAAAGCTCAATCAGAAACTCAATATCTCTATCCGGTGGCATGCCTGGCAATTCTTCTGGAAATACATCAGGGAAATCCTTCACTACTGGTACTTCCTCCTGCACAACTCCTATTAAACAATTTGCTTGAGTCCTCTTTGGCACATGTCGGGATACATACTTGATCCTTCTCCCTTCTGGGGTGGTAAGCAAAATTGACTTACTGGCACATTCAATATTCCCTTCATACTTTGACAACCAATCCATGCCTAATATCACATCCAATCCTTGAGATTCCAACACTATTAGGTCTGATGGAAATACGTAGTTACCAATCCTTAATGGTAACCGATCACACCATAGACTAGCCATATATTCTGCTCCAGGCGAGGTTACTAACATGGGTGACCTAAGGGCTTGGGTTGGCAGTTTATACTTATTCACAAATCCCCTTGATATGTATGAATGCGATGCACCAGTATCAAAAAGAACGAGTGCAGTAAATGACTTAACCAAAAACTTACCGATTACTGCATCCGGCTGCTCTTCAACCTCCTCCACGTTAACGTGGTTCACCTGTCCCCTATTGAAAGGGTTCGGCTTCTTCCCAGAGCTTCCATTGCCATTTCCATTCTGTGATTCAGGACATTCGTTGGCATAATGTCCGGCTTAAAGAAAGTGACTTGGCTCAGGTCTTTCTTGGCTGGGGTTGATGGGTTGGTGCGGTTCTGGCCGTTGCTTCCTCCATTCCCATTACCAGTCTTGGGGCCATTGTGATTGTGTGAGCTACCTCATCCATGGGTATGCTGGAAATGTCCTCCCGATCTAGGGGTAAAACGTGGCTTCTACTGAGCTCCAGAATTGTACTTTCCTTGTCCATACTTCCTCTTGCGATTCTCAATTTGCTGCTGCTTCCCTTCAATCATAAGAGCACGATCTACCAACTCCTGGTAGTTGTTGAAGGTTGCTACCATCAACTGCATGCTCAACTCATCATTCAGTCCTTCCAGAAACTTCTCCTGCTTTGCTGCATCCGTAGCAATGTCATCTAGGGCATAACATGCTAATTTACTAAAGTCCTCCACATACTGGCCAACTATCCGTCCTCCTTGGCGCAAATTGCGAAACTCTCGCTTCTTCATGGCCATAGTTCCTGCTGAAACATGGGCAGTTCGAAAAGCCTGCTGAAACTGGTCCCATGTGACAGTATCGACAGGGGAAGTGGCTATGAAATTCTCCCACCATGATGCCGCTGGTCCTTCAAGCTGATGTGCGGCAAACTTCACCTTCTCCGCATCCGTGCATCCTGCTGTGGTCAACTCTCTAGCTGTCTTGCGGAGCCAATCATCTGCTACGATCGGCTCGGTGCTACTGGAAAACACCGGCGGATTTAGCCTAAGAAAACGGGCTAAGTGGTCAACAGGTGGTGGTGGTGGTTGTGGGTTGTTGTTGTTGTTCCCCTGGTTCCGATTCTGGACTAGCAACTGCATCAATGTGTTCTGCTGCTGGATCAACTGAGTGAGCTCCGGTGGAAAGGTAAATCCGGGGTCACGTCTCGGAGGCATCTGAGGGTTTTTAGAAAAGATGAGATTTAAGAATAGAGGGGGTCTAAAGAGAAAACACTACCCATATGCACATGAGGCAAAAGCAAACAATTCACTTCATTCAATCAATCAAACAAGGGCATACAATCGATCTAACTATCGCAAAAGTGATCGGACTACTATATTTACATGGTGGACTACTACTACTGATGAGGTGGTCTACTAGAAATATTCTTCGGTTGCAGACTCCATGATATCTGCCCCAGCTTCATCAACGTAGTCATCATCGCTATCATCTGGATCCGAGTCGGTGTCGTCGATGATGATGTAGTCTTCCGGGCGAATCTCCTTGGGTTCTTCGTCTTCTTCTACTGGTGTAGGACCTCCCATAAATATTCCGATCTTCTTGATCAGATCGTCATTCTTCTCCACTAATACTCCAATTTCCTCTTCATAATCTTCACGAGTAGCCTTGAGTTCTTCCTCCAGTTCCTGGATTCTTGTCCTTGCCTTCTTCAGATCTATCATGTCGGCGCACATCTGGTTTTCCTGACGTCAAATGTGCTGGTTTAACTCCTGGATAAAAGCTACAACTGATCTATCCTTCCTGGTGCTGATCATCTCCCAGTGCTCATCTCGACGCCCACAAATCTGGTAGATAGTATCCTTGAGATCATTTCGGTAGACTTCTCCAATGCGTCCCATGGCGATGTGAGCTGCCATGCTCTTTCCTAGACTCCAAGTTGGTGCATCAAAATAAAACTCTATGGGCTCAGTGACTGGCATGAACGTCCTTCCTGGAACTTGAACTTGAATCATCTAGCGCTCTTCTTCAGGTAAAGTGGCGTTGTAGGTGGCGGTGAAGCTTGGTACTCCTATGTTCATATATCTAGTGACTTCCTTCAAATGACGTCCAAAGGGTGTATCTTCATCCGGTTGAGTGAACTTGTTCCTTCAATCCGCCATCCTAAATGAGTAGAAAAGATGAGGAGTCAGAAAGAGAAGAGAGTGAGTAGTGATATAGGTCTTTAGCTTAGTGGTCGTGTCCTACAGTCAGCGTGTGCTCTGATACCATCTTGTAGCGACCAAACCTCAAACGATCCAATCTCTGTGCTCCGGTGTCATCCCTGGATCAGTAATGCTGACGCCACACAGTACTTGAAGGATTTGTAATAGAGTAGCAATCACACACTTATTACATCGAGTGTCTCAATAGAGAACTTATTACAATAAATATGGCTTAAGGCCATCTAATAATGATAACAGTGGAAGGCTTGGAAGATAAGTGAGTCCAACTCCAACGGCATCACTGAGTATAGAACCATGACCTAAAACTCCTTAATCGTCGTCTGAAATGTCTGCAACATTAACGTTGCAGCCCGAAACGGGTCAGCACATGGAATATGCTGGCAATGTAACACATAGAGAGTAATGGAATGAAACAGCTATTCTATATGCATATTTGGCTGGTGGAAAGCTCTATGGTTACAGTTTTGCGTAAAGACAATTTTTCCCTATTGCAAAGGAATAAATTTATTTAACTATCATGGTGGTTGTTAAACATTGAGAATGGTTGACAACATTCTCAATCCCAATTAAGCATCATCATTAAACAAACCTATCAAAATTAATTTTATAGTAACATGTTGAGATTCACATGATAATCCAGGTACTAGATACTCAAGATGTCCATAACTGGGGACACGGCTAACCATGATTAGTTTATACACTCTGCAGAGGTTTGCGCACTTTTCCCCACAAGACTCGATCTCCTCGGTTGGATTTCTCGCACTACATGGTGTTTGAGAAACGGATGACCGAGACATAGTCTTTCAGAAGCGCTAGCACCTTACGATGGGTAGACCGTGCCACCTACATCCCCTACATCTGCTAGTCTACCACTGTAAGAGTTCGCACGACTTAGTCAACTATGCTAGAGCCCATAATAGCTTGTGGCTGCACCCGAAAGTTTCTAGCATGAATAATCTCATGATCCCTTTGAGCCTGGGTGGCGGTCCATAAAAAAAACAGGCAATCCTGGAATACCCAGGTACCTCAATCCACCCAGATGCGTGTTTAAGTTACCACCTTAAATAAACCATTAATTAACAATCTCACATTTGTCATGGATACACTCACTCAATTCACGTCTACTAGCATAGCATGGCATAATAAACAAACGTAGAAGTAACTCCCAAAGGTTTGATAATAAGCAGGTAATAGGTACTACCTCAACTACTTCCCAAAACCACAATTTAATTAGATCCTAATCACGCAATGTGTAAGGATTGATCTAATGCAATAAAACTGGGTAGAGGGAAAAACATGATCAAAGTGTTACTTGCCTTGCTGATGATCCGGGAAACCTAGCATTTCGAAGTAGCAAGCGGCGCACTCCGGGTACTCTATCGCAAACAAACAAGCATACAATAAGTACTCAACTAATGCACATGTAAAACTCAAATAAGAGATCTAACCAGAAAATTCAACTTAAGAACTCTGGTTGGCAAACGAGTCAAATCGAACGAAGTAACGAAAGACAAAAGGCAAAAGAAACAGGCTTCGTTTACTATTTTGGATCTAAGGTAATTTTTACAGTGGCAAAAACTTGTTTAAGTTAGTTAAACGAAAAGAGGGTTTCGAAACGAAACTCCAGGCGCTTGAATCGCCTGATTCCGATAAACGAGCGAAAAGTTAGACTAAAACGAAAATCGGATCAGAAATCGCGATCAGAAAAATCGCGGATTTAATCGGAGAAAAAGAAAAACGATGAACAGTTTAACGAACAAACGTTCGTTAACTAAATCTAAACGAAGAACGCGTTCGTTAAAACGAACGAACGAACGCTCGCTGATTAGCCTAAAACCGGAAAAAAAACCGATCAGAAAAACGAAACTAAAAAATGTCGAACGAAAACCGGCGAGTCAACCTCGGCGACTCGGCGGCGAGATGGGCGGCGGCGGCTCCGGCGAGGCGGCGGCGGGGTCCGGCGGGGCGGCGCGGGGCGGCGGCATCGGGCGGCGGCGTCGGGCGCGGCGGCTGTGCGGGCGCGGGGCTCGAGGCGGGCGGCGGCTAGGGTTTCGGCCCAGGGTGGGCCGGCGGCTTATAACGGCTGAGGCCTGGAGGAGTCCGGGCCTAGCACGGCCCGTAGGTCGGTTCGGACCTTTTTTTTAAATACTTACGCTCAGAAAAAAACAAAAGGACTACTAAACGGACTCGAAAAATCCCGAAATAAACTTTCCCCGGCTTATAAAATCAAGCCGCACAGGATGAACATTTATTTGGGGCCTAAATGCAATTTTGAAAAACACGCATTTTTTTCCTAAATTCAAATAAAATAGCAACTAAAACCAAATAAAATCTTATTTGATTTTTTTATTAAATCCTCAATATTTCTTTATTTTGGGAAAGTCATTTTATTCCCTCTCTCATATTTTTGTAATAGAAATAATTGAAGATAAAATAAATAAAATTAAAAGATCCTATTTTCAAAATTTGAGACAACTTAAATATGAAAATAACGAAATCTCCAACTCTCTCCGAGGGTCCTTGAGTTGAAAATTTGGGATGTTACAGTTATCTCTTACCTCTACTTGTGCAAGTTTACTTTGTGTTGCATCTCTTGCTTGCTTGTATACTCGTTGTTGCATCATATAGGTTGCTCACCTAGTTGCATATCTAGACAACCTACTTTGTGCAAAGTTTAAATTGGTAAAAAAAAGTTAAAAATTGTTAGTTGCTTATTCACCCCCTCTAGTCAACTATATCGATCATTTCAACGTTCCCTCGTGTTTATACACCAAGATATCAGTAAGTAGAGGCAACATCGTTGACCTCAGTTAAAAAGCATCGCCGAACTAGTTAATAAATCCCTTGTGCCCCAATGTTTTCTAGTGTGGTTGTCAAGCTCACTAGATTTTTCCACTTTGCAGCAAGTTATGAGCCTATAATGTGTTTGAAAGTATTGAAGTATTTTAGGAATAATTTATAATTGAAAAGAAAAGTGCGTATAAAAGCAGTTTGGAGAGTTTATCATGTAGAGAAATCAAACCAACGTTCATAAGTTCACTAGTAGCATCTCTTGAAGCAGCAGTGGCACATGAATAAACATAGGTTTGTGTTACGACCAATCAAATTTTCTCATGACAAATCATAGCAAACTAGAAAGGTTGGACGTGCTTCGCTACGCCGTCGGTGTTATTGGGATTCCACACACACAAAAAGGTTTGACACTCGTGGGAGACGATGGAGTGTGTTTTCTTATTTTATAATGTGGTGTTTTGGTTGGCCCTTCCTGGTGGTGTGATTTTGTGGTATCTGCTAATTGACCTACATGTATATCTTGCACTAGTGGTGCTTGTACTATATCAGTGGGAATGTGTTGCATGTTAGTACTTCTCTTTTTAGATGGTGTCAAGTTGGTTGCTGTAGATTTGTTCACCCAAAACAAAACCTTGACCAAATTCAAAGTAGGACATCCCAATTGATCGAGAGAGCTCCAAACTTAGGGAGTATAATGAATTCAAAGATGTTGGATCATGTTATAAAGCCGGTAAATTAGGGTGCCTGAAACCCTCGTGAATTCAAATAAGCTATTAAGTATTAAGACAAACCATTTGCATTAGGCATGATGCTATGTGGGCGAAAGAATCCATATCACCACATTTTCTATCGTGCTTTAAAAGCAAAACCCTGGTGTCCTTTTTGGATGACTGTTTTCGGCCAGATCTGCCCCCTCCGACCGGGGAATTCAAAGAAATCATCATCACCGTTATTGGAGCGTCAAGAGGAACATATTAATCCAAGTCATCTTCACTATCTCCATCAAGAATTTCATCACTTGTCAGTGTTAAATTAATTAGAGTTTCAGGTTGTCATATTTATCATTGCACATTTCTTCGTGTTCAACGTGTTTTATTTTTTTTCCTTTGTTTTTTCCTGCCGGGTGGTGTACTATCTTGGTTCGGTTGCACTCGTTTACTTATTATTATTATTATTATTATTATTGTTGTTGTTGTTGTTGTTGTTGTTGTTGTTGTTGTTGTTGTTGTTGTTGTTGTTTACATTACTTTGAAATTCCAACATCACAAATCACTTCATTATTACGTCTTTCATCACTTAGAGTGAAGCATTGATATTTTTATACTTGTCAATGCCTTCGGCTCATCACGGGATCGATAAATTTACATATTAAAAATATCACTATTGAACGCATACACTTGTTTGATATCACTTGATCGCTTTAACGTAGCTACACCACATATGATGCCATGTTCCTGCTAGCCCAATGTTCCCTTCCTTTGAATATTCCTCTTTATGCAATCCCTTTCTCTTATCTTTGAAGTTTCATACGTGGAAGGCATAAAAAAAGAGGAGAATGTGCTACTTCTAGAAGATTTTAGTGAGTTAGCCCATAAAAGTAATGGGGTTTATATAAATTTAACAAAAAATGACGAGAGTCAAAGCCCACCAGCAATTGAGGTTGTCACTTTGATGTTTGATCTCTCTTGTGTGAAGTTCCCCGCAAAGAGCACTACCATGTAGAAAGATGATCTGGACCTCCACATGTTTCACTGCGCAACACATAATAATTTATTCGACTATTTTCGATAAAAACTGTTGTCATTACTGGACTGACGAACTAAACAATTGTCAAAAATGCGCAAATCTTGTTTTCTTTTTATGCCAAGTTGGAAGCACCTCAGATGCTGATGCCAATCGCCTATGTTGATGCGTGTACTCGTAGTGGGCAGTCAAGCCACTATTACATACTCCTTCCGTCCGAAAATACTTGTCATCAAAATGGATAAAAGGAGATGTATCTAGACATATTTTAGTTCTAAATACATCATTTTTTGTCCATTTTGATGACAAGTATTTCTGGACGGAGAGAGTACATGCCAACTTTGCCTTCTTGGTTCGCAGAATTTTCAAAATAAAAGAATAAAAAACCCACAGGAATAAAGTCTGAATAAATCCTTATAAGAAAAAGATTTCAATCCATGTACGTATCAAACAATAAACAAAGAAAAATCATCAAATAACAACAATGAAATTTCTTTAAATCAAAAGAGGCAGAAAAATGCTTAGGGCACATTCTCCATCGACAAAATTCACATAATAACGGGTTCAATTATATCAAGAAAAGAGGAACTTGTTTCATCGTCATTTCATTCTACACCATCTGTTTCTAAATATAAGACGTCTCAGCATTTCAATTTAATCTGCCAAATTGTTTTATTACCTCATAGGATTCCAATTGGGTTGGTTTGATGGTTTGACGCGTCAATATTTGCCAGGCGCCGGTCCGGGAAAACCCACCGCAAACCCAACTCATCTCAACTGCGAAACAGAACTCGCCTTCTTCCTCTCCCCGATCCCCAATTCCCCAACACCTAACCCTAGCCCAAGAGCCGCCGGCGCGATGCTCCGCTCCCCCGGCCACTCCCCTCGCCAGCTCACCCCGTCGCCCTCCCCCGCCCCGTCCACCCCTCGCCCCGCCTCGCCCACCCCGTCCTCCGCCTCCGCCTCGGCGTCCACCCTCGCCACCACCTCCTCCAAGCGCCGCCGCCCGGAGGTGCTCGACGAGGACAGCTACGTCGTCGCCATCGAGCGCATCATCGAGCGCGACTTCTTCCCCGACCTCCCGCGCCTCCGCGACCGCCTCGACTGGCTCCAGGCCGTGCGCTCCCGGGACCCGCTCCTCCTCCGCGACGCCCAGCTCAAGATCCTCGATCGCCGCCGCCGTCTCCAGCGCAACGGGCCCCTCCCCACCCCGACGCCCGCCACCTCCACCGCGCTCCGCTCACCGTCCTTCCTCGCGACCCCCGCCGTCGCCCCCTCCACCACAGGCGACCCCGAGGAGGAGGACGAGGACGTCTCTGCCGCGCTCTCGCTCGACGACTTCTTCCGCCGCTACACCAGCGAGGACAACGAGTCCTTCTCGCGCATCCTCGAGAAGGTCAACCACCGCCGCCGCGAGCGCTATGCCCACCTCCTGGAGCCTGGCGAGGTGGCGGATAAACAGTTGTTGGAGGATGCTAAGCGCGACAGAATAACTGATGGCTATGGTACATCTGGGCAGCCACCGAGTACGTTGGAGGGTGCCAAGTTTACGGCCAAGAACCTGCTCATGTACCACCCGGCCGACCGAGGGGAAGCGCCGCTCACTGATGAGGAGCTTGCGGTGCGGCTGAAGGGGCTCACCAAGGAGATCGACAAGTCAAACACCAGGTTACATGGGAAGGCTCTGGCTGAAGACGGGAGACCCAAAGAGGAGGAGGCAGCTGCCATACTGTATGCTCTAGTTGCAGGCTCTACTCCTGGAGGAATGGCGTACAATGATCCTGACAAAGGAAAGAAGTATGATTTGGAGGATCTAAGGAAGACACCAAACCCGTTTTACATTGAATCAGGGAAGAAAGCAGACAATGGGTACAGTTTTGTGAAGACACCATCGCCAGCACCTGGTGTGGATGAGTCCCCGTTCATGACATGGGGTGAGATTGATGGAACACCACTGAGGTTGGATCCTGACGAGACACCAGGGGGTAGTGAGAGGTCACATTTCAAGATCCCACCTCCACCTGTTCGAGATGTGAAGGCACACCTGCTGTCCAGGGATGCTGCGAAGAAGATAAAAGCGCGAACACATATGTTTCACAAGCCACCATTGCCATCCCCTGTGAGAGGAGGCAGTGCAAGCCCCAGGAATCTGTCTCCTGCAGCACAGAAGTTTGTGAGGAATGCCATTGCAAAATCCACACGAACCATTGATGAGTCTCTCCGTGCAAGTTACAGAGGGTCGACCCCATCTGCAGGCACCCCGAAGACAAGGTTTTCAACGGACCCAGGCTTGGGATCACGGTCTCCTTCGGCGAGAAAGGGTTCCACCCCTCCGTGGTGATTTCAGTAAACCCCAATGTTATATATATCCATTTCATAAACTGATAGATGCTATCCATGTATTGTATCGGGAAAAAATGATGGTAGTTTTTTCAGCCTGGAAATCTTAGAGGGCTTGCCAGGTCATTAAACTATTCTTGCATTTGCATGGCAGGCTCCCTTAGTGTATTGTGATTTACTGATTTTGCAAAGGTCTTACTAAAATATGCATTGACACCAAATTTCCTGTTTATATAGTTTACAGGCAGTTTAATCTTATCAGAAAGTAAAATCTAGTCTAGGTTGAATCTCCCTGAACTGAATATTAGAAACCAGAAATGCATATGATATGGTCGCAGTAGTGGTGTTACCAAAATAACTTCTCGCGCATGTGCAAGATGCAAGACGGTTTGTCATCTTGGGTTTTGTTTGCTTGGCGTGTATTATAGCGATTATAACAGGTCATATCAGAGTTAAGGAATGGCACTTAATTTAATGTATGTTTGGTAGTTGCACACTTACTCTGTTGTTAGCGGAATATCTAAATTCATAGTAGTCATTTCTTTAGTTCGGTTTGGATTCATGTAGCACATAACGTACACACACTTTCTTCCCATCATTTGATTGGATGACTTGATATATTGGGTCTCAAGTCCCAACTCTGAGGGCCTCTTTGATTCAAAGGATTCTGAAAACGCAGGGGAGAAGTACTTACTAGTGCTTTTCTAGTTATGCTGCGGTCAAGTTTATTGTTCTTCCAGTTATATAATAACGAGGTTATGATATATCTGCGGTTTACTAAATTTTATATAAATTTCTTTGTGAATGCCCTCGTATTGTGAAGTCCTTTTTGAGCCCCATTTGATCAGGCTAGTATATTAGAAGAAAGTAAAACTGGTAGTGTTTGGCCTAAGCTATGTGTTGATTCACTGGTTTGCTCTCTAAGGCTGCTTATTTGGGTATGAAAGAAACTGTTCTTAATTTCATATATATGCTTTGATCTAGAATCTAGCCTATTTTTGTTCACATAGTAGAGGCCAGTATTTACAATTTTATCACCATACAGGCCTTGTTTAGGAAAGCTTGGTTTGGAATTCACAATTAGGATAACCTAGTTAATTGCTCTTGTTATATAGGCCTTCTTGGTTATGTCAATACTGATATTTTGTTTCGTATGCATTATGGGTTGCTGGGCTAACAGTTACATGCTCAGCCTTTTTGGCCTTCTTATTGCGGTGGTACGTTGGCCTTAGCCTCCTTTTTTTTTGAGAACACACTACGTATTTTATTAGAAGAAATTTCACGAAGACACAAACCCCAAAAGAGAAGTCCACTTGTAAGTTAAGAAACAGAGAAAACAAAAGGGTAGAAACAGTGTCTTGGTGAAGAGAATTGAAATGATCCTGACCAAGTTAAATTAACTATGTATGCTCAAATGGATTGGGTGATTTTGTTCTCGCCAAAAAAAAGAAGGATCGGCTAATTTTTAAACCTACCTTTTGAAGTCTTCATCCATTTTGAGGTTGGACATCAGATTGAGCTCTGGCGCGCGGCGCTTGTGGAGTTTCTTCTATAAAAAAGCCCCAACGAGGATTGGCCCTTGGGTTGGTCTCATTTTTTTGACATCATGGCATCAAAGTTTGAAATGCTGTGTAAAGCTTTTTGCTTGCTACATCATGCTGCTAAAATTTGTGATCCTAATGCTTTCCTTACCAGAACGCCGTGCATAATTGCTGGAGTACTTAACTTCTGGTTATTTTTACAACTAAAAAGAAACTTTTGGTTATTCAGACACCGGGCTCTTATAAGGGCCTAGTTGTAAAATAATGCTGACGTAACGTTGGTCAGTAAGTAACTACTGGACCGAGCCTCTCTCTCCTGGACCGACTGGCTTTGTATGTCTTTGATAACTTCCTGTCTCGGCATTTGTCTTCGCCAGACTCAGATCAATAAGGAATGTGCTGTACTCACCGTCAGGTTACGGAGTATAATCTTGTTTCAATCAGACTCGAGTCGTCAGGAACAAACTTCATTCACCTTCACGACAGCGATTGAAATCTCGTACGGAAACTAGTTTATTTTGTAGAGTCGGAATCCTTGAATTTACATCCTGTTCGGATGCACTCCGTTCCGCTCCTGGAGCGGGCGGAGTGGCGCTGAACGCTACCGCTCCTCGGAGTAGACAGAGTGGAGTCAGAGCTGGATGCAGTTCAATCCGGCGGAGTGGCTAATACCGAGCTCCGTGGGTGACTCCCTGTGCCAGCTCGATCCAATTTTTTTTCTCTCACAGCGATTTAGCGCCACCCATTAGCGTTGTTCCCTGGCAGGCTCGCCGTGGCTAATACCGAGCTCCGTGGGTGACTCCCTGTGCCAGCTTGATCCAATTTCTTTCTCTCACAGCGATTTGGTGCCACCCATTAGCGTTGTTCCCTGGCGGGCTCGCCGTCCATGCCGCGACATGCTCCTGGAAGGCCGCGTCCGTGTGCGCCACACCACATCAGCGAGCTCAGGCAGCCACGCCCGCCGTGTCCCCGGCCTGTTCCTGGAGTGCCGCAAGTGACTCCGCCGAGAAGTGCAGCACGTGCCCGCGCAGCGGCGTCTGTGCCGGCCTCTGGATGAGCTTCGACAGGTCCGTGCATGGCAGCATGATCGGCGCCGGCGCCATGCCGCCGTCGGGCGACCAACGCTGGAACAAGCCTTTGGCGCGACGCTGGAGCTTTCGGAGGCGCTAGGCTGGCGTGCGTGATCTCGACCAGCGTGTTGAGGAATCCCCAGAAGGCGGCCGTTCCGTCGGCCAGTGCGTGGTTGCAGACGAAGTCGACGAAGACGCCGCCGGCGAGCCGCGTGACCTGCACGGCGAAGAGCGGGAGCTGCTGGCCGTCATAGTTGACGGCGTCGTTGAGCGGGAAGAAGGCCTCGAGGACCTAAAGGACGTCCACGCCAGGAGGAACGAAGGAGCTCGACGGCCCCTGCACCCTTATGATCAGTCGTGTATGGACTTTGGAGTGGAGTCAGTTGCCGGACTTTGGAGGTTAGTATTTGGTCAAAAGAATGTTTCGCCAATTTTAAAAATGTCTTATGAATTTGAAAATTGTTTTAAAATTATATGCCCCATAGGAATGTTGGTTCTTGATGCTGGGGTTGGGCGTCACTAGTGGGCCCACCTATAAGCGGCTATTTTGCACGTTTAGATTGTTTGGGCTACTTCACAAGCTGTCGTGACGGTTGTATGGTGCTTTTTAGTGGTGGACTAACGAGCAGCTCGACTCGTTAAGCTCGTGCTCATTAAGACTCGACTCGTTAAGCTCGTTAAGATTAACGAGCAGAAAATCCTGCTCGGCTCGGCTCGTTTGAAGCTCGTTAAGCTCGTGAGTGCTCGCGAGCGCTCGTTAACAGATTATAATATGTTATGATATACATGATAAATGTGTAGGTATAATTTTCAAGATGAAATATGGTGACTACAAAAAGAAATGAAGTAGTTTGTTGCCTCATATGGCGATTAGATTAAATAGATGGGCTGAGGTGCTACAAAAAGTTTGTCACATAAGATAAAAAATATGTGTTGTGTTGTTACTAACAAGCTTAACGAGCTACTCGTAAAACTCGTTAGCTCCCTCGTTAAGCTCATTAAGCTTAACGAGCTAAAATCAATGATTGACTCTGTTCATTAAGAAGCGAGCTACGAATTTAATGAGCCAAACTATCGAGCGCTCATTAAGCTCACGAGCTACGAGCTTTCGGTCGAGCCCTAGTGCTCTTTTAGAGCATCTCCAACCGGCGCCGAATTCGCCGCGCGCTAAAAATTGCTTTGCCGCGTGTTCATCGTCTAGTTTGACGCGGCGCGCAGCGCTGGCTCCAGCAGCTGCGCTAAAATGCAGCGCGCACGCCGCTCCAACAGTGCGTAAAAAATGCAGCGCGCGCTCATTCTATAACATTTTTTACATAGATAAAAACGATACAAAGGTATTTTACATCGGTGCAACTAGATAGATAATTCGAAAGCATAGATAGATAAAACTACGGTGTGACTAGATAGAAACTACTACGGCATACATAGATAGAAACTACTTCAAGTCACTACCATCATCACCATCATCATCCTCGTCGGTGTCGTTTGAGGTATCGAGCCATATGTCCAACCAACGTTCATCGTCCGATGTGAAGATCGACCTCCCATCTGCTGCAACGATATCGGACTGTGCATTCGCTAATGCCTTCTGCCGACGCCGGTCCGCCCGCTTCGCGCGGCGCCTTGCCGTCATCTCCGCCCAGTAGGCACGCTTGTCGGCGACGTCCTCCGGGTGGCGACGGTGCCACTCCGCCATGGCTCGCTCGTCCTCCTCGGCGATGAGGAGGCGGCGCTGCCGCCGAGCGTGGTCGGCACGGTCCATGTCGGTGATGAGATGCGGCAGAGGGGTGACGCGCTGCGCCTCCTCGCGCGTGAAGACATCCATCTGTGACCGGGGCCTGTCCAAGCGCCACACCGCCGCGTCGTACGCGCGGGCCGCCTCGTGCGCGCTCCGGAACGACCCGAGGCCGAGCCGGACGTCGCTGGACTGGATCTCGACGGAGTACCAGCCGTTGGGGCGCTCGCGGACGCCGCGGTAGCCCGAAGAACCCCGGCGGTGCGGCGGCATGGTGGCGCGGTGGTGGCACGGAAAGCGGCGAGGTGGCGAAGCGCCGAGGTTGCGAGGGGAGGGCGCGTGGCTGTGTTCTGTGCGCGTGGCGAGCGCGTGATTTTATAGGCGTGCGCGAAGCGGCACGCCAAATCTACCGTGCCGCGTGCCGCTTTCTCCCGTGCGCGCAAACGCTTTCCGCATGCGGTAAGTTCCCGCTATCGCTGAAGCGCGCGAAATCAGCCAGCGCGCGCTAAAAGCAAAATTTACCGCGCGGGCGCGCCTTTTGCCGCGCGTATTGGAGATGCTCTTAGTTATGTCGGTGTTTATCATTGTTCATGGTTGATTGGTTTTGTGGACTACAATGGAGCTCAAGTACTCACGACTGAGACTAAACTTGTGACAATAACATAGACGTACATCGAACAGTTCAACCTTCCTCTCGAAACAAATACTTTGTGACTTCTAAAAAATGTTAATTTTCAAGAATAATGAATTTAGACAAATAATTGGAAATTTCAAAATTGTTCAGGAAAAGAGAAAAAAATCATGATTTATTAAAAAATGTTCATGAATCTTAAAGAAGGGTCAAGATTTTTTAAAATGTTTGCGGATTGTAAAAGTTTGTGAATTAAAAAATCTTTATGAACACGAAAAAATCTTCACAAAATTAAAATATTTCATGAATTTTAGAAAATTGTTCACAATCTTTTTAAAAAAATTATGATTTAAAAAACATTCATGAATTTAAAGTACCTTTCTGAATTTCAAAACATGTTCATAAATTTGAAAAATATCCATAAAATAAAAAGTAACAAAATAAAAAGGGAAAAATATAAAAACAAACATTAATTTATAAAATTAAAATAAATTTAAAAAAGAAAGCCTCGACCTAATAGCGCCTCTGCGGTCCGTGTGTGTTGCTTGAGAGCCTCTGCGGTATGCGTGAAATATGAATTGCCATAATAACATTGGAAGCAAAAGAATAGAGTTAATGCCACAACTGAAAAATGAACTGGTCAAATATCTCTAATTGAATTATGGTATTTCCCCCCTTGTTTTGCGATTATGACGTGATGCTTTTTGTTAGAAGGGATAGAGGGATTTGGTGGAATAGTTCGTTGTATTGCTTGAGCCTCGTGGGCATATATATAGGAGTACATGATCATCTTGAAGTACAAGACAAGCCAGAATAATTCCTAGTCTATCTTATGTTTCCTAACTAATCACGATACTCAACATCCCCCCGCAGTCACAACGGTAGCAACGAAGACGGTAAGACTGGAGAAGAAACCGAAGGCAAGCCGACGGACACCCCCCACAGTCGTAACGGTTGACGCATCGCGGAGTCGTGTGGCCGGAGTGGCAACCGACGAGGTTGCTCAAGCAAGGCGGCAGCCCTTTGTGCCGTTTGTCGAGGTAGCCGAGAGCGTGGGTGGTGGAGCTGTGGTCGAGGTAGCCGTGCGAAGAATGTCGTCGTCGATGTCGAGTCAGGGTGACCAGTGTCGAGGAAGTCGCCGTGGAGCCGCGGGCGCATGGAGGCACCAAGTTAGCATGGGCGCAATGGTGTCGAAGTAGTGGTGCGCCGGGAAGATGTGGTTGACGATGCATTGCGGCGGGTTTGCCAAGCCCGGGGACACATCGTGGACGAAGGCACGCACCGGTGTTGCCAACACCAGGCATGCGTACACGGATGAAGACGAAGTTGACGAAGCGCCGACCAGGCTTGCCGGGCCCCGGGGACACGTCATGGATAAAGGCACGCATTGGTGTTGCCAGCACCGGGCATGCGTAGACGAGGGACCTGCATGAGCTGTACGCCATGTCGGAGAAGTCGAAGGGGCCAACAGAGAAGAGCTCGACGATAATTGCAGCGTCCATCAGCGTGGGGCCGATGTCACCAACGATGGTCGGAGTAGACGAAGTGGTCGGGGTAGATGATGGCGACGCTGGCGACGGGCTGGTGCTTGGACGAAGACGAAGGGGGTGGACGGGCGGCGGCGGCGGCTACGAAGGTAGCGGCAGCGGCCTGACGGCGGCGGCGGCTAGGTTAGAAGCACAACGGCGATGCTCGAAGTAGGCGAAGAACCCTGACAGCGTGACGAAGACCGGTGCGAACGGTGGCGTTCCCGCGCCAAGGAAGACGGCGCGACGCATACCACGAGAGGTCGATGTGCGGTGACGGCGGAGTGGACCGCGGGCCGCGGCGCTACGGCCCGAAGGGGCGACGCAGCGGCGGCGGGCAGGTCAGGGCGATAGCGGAAGACCTCGGGGCGGTCGCAGGGACCGCGGTCCACGGCGCTACAGCCTGAAGGGGCGACGCAGTGGCGGAACGCGGGTCTGTGCAACCGCGGGGACCACCTCGGGACGGCGGCATGGATCGCGTGCCACGCCCGCTACGGCCCGATGGGGCGGCGCAGCGGCGGCGCGAGGGTCGGTGCAGCCACGGGAATGATTTGGAGCGGACGGCCCCTGGGTGGCGGTGGACCGCAGGCCGCGACACTACGACCTGAAGGGGCGACGCAGCGGTGACGCGGGTCGGTGCAGCCGGGAGAAGAACCACGGGGCGGCGGCGCTGTCTCCCGACGGGGCGACGCAGCGGCAGCCCGTTGCTCGATCGGTAGAGGGGCGCACTGAACTCGGGACGGTCTTCACGGGGCCTGCGGAGGCGCGCACAACCGATGGGCCAGGTCGGTCGCACGGCGTAGATGAGGCAGATCGCGGCGGCGGGCGGGTGATCAATCCGATCGCGCGCGAGGTCGGGGACGCCGCTCGGTGGAGGCGCGGTGGCGGCGGAGTCCGAGATGAAGCCGGCGGCGGCGGGCGGCTATGATTGGCCACCGCATGGCGCGGGGCTGCCGGATCGGGGTGATGCAGGAGTCCCGGTCGGAGCAGAGCGATGACGGCCGACATAGATCGACGGGCGGGCCGGCGCACGAACGGTGGCGGTGAAGGGCTGCCGCATGACGCGAGGCCGCCAGGTCGGGGCGACCGGCGGGCCGACGTGCGGACGACGCACGAGGCCGCCTGGTCGGGGCGACCGACGACAGATGCGCGAACAACGTGCTAGGCTGCCGGGTCGCTGAAGAAGCCAGCCGATCGCGCCGGTGTTGGAGTAGAGGCGCACGAGGTCAACGACGGCGATGGGCGACGCAAACCTGATCAAATAGACCAGAAAACCAAAAAATAGACACCGATCAAAGCGACCGGCGTGAGAGAGAAAACCCGGATCAAATGATCGGGAAAAAAATCTTTAGGGCAGCCGGTCAACACGGCCGGCGGACGAACCCTAGGTACGGGCGGCGCGGCCCCCAGCGGCGGCCATGGAGGCCGACCGCCCCGGGGGCGGCGCGCAGGTGCGGAAGCTACGGCTAGGGTTTAGGATCGACTTGCGATAGATACCATGTTAAAAGGGATATAGGGATTTGGTGGAATAGTTCGTTGTATTGCTTGAGCCTCGTGGACATATATATATATAGGAGTACATGATCATCTTGGAGTACAAGACAAACTAAAATAATTCCTAGTCTATCTTATGTTTGCTAACTAATCACGATACTCAACACTTTTGATAACCTTTTGGCGAACATGCTGTTTTTCTGCACATAAGTAGAATTTTAAATCAGAACACCCCTCAAATATATGTGATATTGATGTTCTCGTTCTAAATTTCAGAAAAAGGGTGTTCTAGTTCTAACAACCTTTTGCTGCCGTACTCTTTTTATGTAAATTGAATTTTGAATCTGAACTGAAAAAGATGTGAAGAAAATGCCCAATATCCTCATCTTACTACATTGTATAGGCTTATACTTGATGTGTGTGTGTGTGTGTAACCACACACCTGTGTGAGTCAGGTCATCCCTGCATTAGAGCAACTCTAACCGTAGTTGCCATATGGGCAATCGTCATAATGCATATGAAACGTGCTTCATATGCATTTGAAGGCTCGCCAAGTGATGCGTAACACTTAGTCACCTTATCTCAACATCCATAAATTTTTTTCATTTCCCCTTGAAAACTATGATATCCTTCAAATTTAAACATTTGACGCATCAAACAAACATCTACACAGTTTTAACAAGTGGCATTAATAGAAGTGTTAGTGCATCTAATTTCCTTGATAGATTTTGGTATTTAATGTCAACATACCTCAAGGAACTAATGCATCCTATAAGTTTATTTCAGAAAAATCTCCTTGTCCATGCAACAAAGGAATAGAAGATGATCAAGACATGTGTTGGCCAAGCCGAAGGATTCCTCCTTTTCATTTTAGTGATCTGTGATCACATAAAGTCCATAGGCATGCTAATACTATCAAAAGGGGATGAGTCTGTTGTCATGAGTTTTTTCTCCATGTGCTTAAAGATCAAACTCTAAACCCCTCATTTTAGCTCTTCCAGTTGGAATCACCGAGTCATTTACCAAATATAGTTGTTGCAAAAATCCTTCCATTCAGAGCTTCCAAGTTTTCCGTTTGGAATCATCGAAGCATCTGCTAAACTTTCTAGTGCCATATCAGAATTTTGAAGCCAACCACTCGGAATTTCCGAGGCGACAACAACGAGTGTGTCACAACTGAAGTGTTCCCATCAGAACCTCTGAATGAACTTCACTTGAACTTTCTGAACTGTCGAAAGCTGCTACCTTTGTGCACGTCCAAGTTTCCGAGCTGATCACTTTGGAGCTTTTACTCTGTGTAATAAAGTCGGTACCAATCAGATTCTTGCCCCTCCTATTTATACCCCCACCTATCACACTAGCTCATTCAAAACAAACTTCACTCTGTCATATGTTTCAAGAAAGAATTCCACCTTGTGCGGATTTCAATGGACTTTCTACTCCAACCATCCGAGTCAATCCTCTGAGATCTAATACCCTCTTGATTTGCACTCATTCCTCTCCAATCCAATAGCCATATCTTAGAGAGTTTACATGTTGAGAAGATTATCATTTGAAGTATGAGAGTAAAGGATTCATCACCAAGAAACCTCCATATTGTTACTTTTGGAGGGTGTGTGCCTCCTAGATCGGCCATGTGCTTGGAAGTCTTCGAAATTTTGAGGCCACTCACGAAGTAGCCATATCTTGAGAAGTTTGTAAGGACTTGGAGATCTAGAACTCTCCCACGAAGGGTCCATCAAGGACACTCACCCATGAACAACCCATGAAGTTAGTAAGGGCTTCAAGATTGGCTACTTCATGAAGATCTACCCTGGTTGACATGGTGAAATAGGTTAGTTGCCCCTTTGTGGAACGCTCCTTTGTGGAATCTCGCAACCGAGATTATTGTTATCTTGGACCCTTCGTGAGCAAAGCCTCCATCAACGTGGATGTAAGATAGCGCCAACTATCCGAACCCCCCAAAAAATCTTCACCGAGCCAACCCATGTTTGTGTATCTCTAACTCTACTGGTTTACTTTCTTTTGCATGTCTTCACTTTTCATTGCCTATAATCTTGTAGACTTGCATGTGTAGGGTGCTTGGTCGATTGCTAGAAAAATCTAAATCTGTCAAGGAAACTAAATTTGGGAAAAGAGTCCATATTTGTCTTAGTAGTCTATGAACTCCCTCTAGACATACTTATTGATCCTACAAAAAGCATTTAATTGGTGACATGTAAATATCACATATTTCTAGCGTGTGTACCGCCCCTTCTCCTTTGCACTAGTGGAAAAAGTGCTAGCCACAACTTTCGTTGGTGGCGCGCCATTTTCAACCGACGCCAGCACAATTTTTTTTGAAATATAGTGGCGTCGGCTTATTTGGTACGACATTATTAGGGACACAGTGGTGGCGTAGGAAAATAATTGGACGTCACAGGTATATGGGACCCACACTTTGTACAAGGCGTAATGTAGTGCTAACGCGGTATAACATGGTACGCCAGCACTATTATGTTTATAGTTGTGACGTGTCACTGGTTGCCACCTCAGCACTACATGACGTGGGGTATAATAATTTTTATTAAATTAATAATATTGTATTACTTTTATTTTAATTGCTTCTACTAATTTAAGAATACTTTTTTAACTTCTATTAAAGTACTATTATTATTTTGTATTAAGTTAAGAATATTATTTTATTAAATTAAGATTACTGTATTGCTTATACTGATTTAAGAATAGTTTTTTGACTTTTATTAAAGTACTATTATTATTTTGTATTACTTAAGTTAAGAATATTACTTTTATTAAATTACGAATACTGTATTGCTTTTATTTTAATTGCTTCTACTAATTTAAGAATATTTTTTGACTTTTATCAAAGTACTATTATTATTTATATTACTTTTATTAAGCTCAGAATATTATTTTTATTAAATTAAGAATACTATATTGCTTTTATTTTAATTGCTTATACTAATTTAAGAATATTTTATCAACTTTTATTACAGTACTATTATTTTTTTGTATTACTTTTATTAAGTTAAGAACATTATCTTTATTAAATTAAGAATATTGTATTGCTTCTACCAATTAGTAATATTTTTTGACTTTTATTAAAGTACTATTATGATTTTGTATAACTTTTATTAAGTTAAGAATATTATTTTCTATTAAATTAAGAATATTGCATTGCTTTTATTTTAATTGCTTCTACTAATTTAAGATTATTTTTTTGGCTTTTATTATATTACTATTATTATTTTGCTTATTGGGCCAAGCCCATAAATTTTTAGGAGGTAGTGGGGCTCAAAGCTGAGGGCAACAACCCCCTCGCCTCACCCTTACTCCCTACCGCCGCTCCCTCTCTCTGCCCTCGCTCTCTCGATTCCCTTTCTCTCGCCAGCAGAATCCAGTCGTTGCCCTCAGATTTCGGCGGGTTCCGGTCGATAGGTAACTGTTGGAAAAAGTAGCATGCAATTTCAAAAAATTTGCTACGCTCAAGCAAGATCTATCTAGGAGATGCATAACAACGAGAGGGGGAGAGTGTGTCCACGTACTCTCGTAGACCGAAGGTGTAAGCATTAGCTTAACGTGGTTGATGTAGTCGAATGTCTTCTCGATTCAACCAATCAAGCACCGAACGTACGACACCTCCGAGTTCTGCACGCGTTCAGCTCGATGACGTCCCTCGGACTCTTGATCCAGCAAAGTGTCGAGGGAGATTTTGTTCAGCATGACGGCATGGTGACAGTGATGGTGAAGTGATCTACGCGCTCTAAGCACTACGACAATATGACCGGAGGAGTAAACGGTGGAGGGGGCGCCGCACACGGTTTGGAACAATTGTGTGTTAGAGCCCCCCGCCCCCGTATATAAAGGAGGGAGAGGGGAGGAGGCCGTCCCTAGGGCGCCCCAAATGGGAGGAGTCCCACTAGGGCTCCTAGTCAAATTCGCCCCCTTCCTTTTATCGGAGGGGAAAGGGGGAAGGAGAGGAAGAAGGAGAAGGAAAGGGGGACCCCTCCCCCTCCCCTAGTCCAATTCAGATTCCTCCCTTGGGTGGGGCACCCCTTGTGGACTGGTCTGCCTCCCTCCTATGGCCCATATGGCCCATATCTTCCCCCAGGGGGTTCCGGCAACCCCTCGGTACTCCGATACAATTTCGAAACACTTCCGGTGTCCGAATACTATCACCCAATATTTCAATCTTTACCTCTCGACCATTTCGAGATTCCTTGTCATGTCCTTGATCTCATTCGGGACTCCGAACAATCTTCGGTCACCAAAACACATAACTCATAATACAAATCGTCATCGAATGTTAAGCGTGCGGACCCTACGGGTTCGAGAACTATGTAGACATGACCAAGACACCTCTCCAGTCAATAACCAATAGCGGAACCTGGATGCTCATATTGGTTCCGACATATTCTACGAAGATCTTCGTCAGTCAAACCGCACAACAACATACGTCATTCCCTTTGTCATCGGTATGTTACTTGCACAAGATTCGATCGTCGGTATCTTCATACCTAGTTCAATCTCGTTACCGGCCAGTCTCTTTACTTGTTCCGTAATACATCATCCGCAACTAAGTCATTAGTCACATTGCTTGCAAGGCTTATCATGATGTGCATTACCGAGAGGGCCTAGAGATACCTCTCCGATACTCGGAGTGACAAATCCTAATCTCGATCTATGCCAACCCAACAAACACCTTCAGAGATACCCGTAGAGCATCTTTATAATCACCCAGTTACGTTGTGACGTTTGATAGCACACAAGGTATTCCTCCGATATTCGGGAGTTGCATAATCTCATAGTCAAAGGAATATGTATAAGTCATGAAGAAAGTAATAGCAATAAAACTTAATGATCATTTTGCTAAGCTAACAGATGGGTCTTGTCCATCACATCATTCTCCTAATGATGTGATCCCATTCATCAAATGACAACACATGTCTACGAAACTTAACCATTTTTAATGAGCTAGTCTAGTAGAGGCATACCAGGGACACTGTGTATTGTCAATGTATTCACACATGTATCAAGTTTCCGGTTAATACAATTCTAGCATGAATAATAAACATTTATCATGATATACGGAAATATAAATAACAAATTTATTATTGCCTCTAGGGAATATTTCCTTCAGTCTCCCACTTGCACTAGAGTCAATAATCTAGATTACATTGTAATGATTCTAACACCCATGGAGTCTTGGTGCTGATCATGTTTTGCTCGTGGAAGAGGCTTAGTCAACGGGTCTGCCACATTCAGATCCGTATGTATCTTGCAAATCTCTATATCTCCCTCCTTGACTTGATCACGGATGGAGTTGAAGCGTCGCTTGATGTGTTTAGTTCTCTTGTGAAATCTGGATTCCTTCGCTAAGGCAATTGCTCCAGTATTGTCACAAAAGATTTTCACTGGACTCGATGCACTAGGTATTACACCTAGATCGGATATGAACTCCTTCATTTGCTGCTTCCGAAGCAGCTATGTACTCTGCTTCACATGTATATCCCGCCACGACGCTTTGCTTGGAAGTGCACCAACTGACAGCTCCACCATTCAATATAAATACGTATCCGGTTTGCGACTTAGAGTCATCCAGATCAGTGTCAAAGCTAGCATCAACGTAACCATTTATGACGAGCTCTTTGTCACCCCCATAAACAAGAAACATATCCTTAGTCCTTTTCAGGTATTTCAGGATGTTCTTTACCCCTATCTAGTGATCCACTCTTGGATTACTTTTGTACCTCCTTGCTAAACTTATAGCAAGGCACACATTAGGTCTCGCACACAACATTGCATACATGATAAGAACCTATGGCTGAGGCATAGGGAATGACTTTCATTTTCTCTCTATCTTCTGCAGTGGTCAGGCATTGAGTCTGACTCAACTTCACATCTTGTAACACAGGCAAGAACCCTTTCTTTGACTGATCCATTTTGAACTTCTTCAAAACTTTATCAAGGTATGTGCTTTGTGAAAGTCCAATTAAGCGTCTTGATCTATCTCTATAGATCTTGATGCCCAATATATAAGCAGCTTCACCGAGGTCTTTCATTGAAAAACTCTTATTCAAGTATCCTTTTATGCTATCTAGAAATTTTATATCATTTCCAATCAATAATATGTCATCCACATATAATATTAGAAACGCTACAGAGCTCCCACTCACTTTCTTGTAAATATAGGCATCTCCAAAAGTCTGTATAAAACCATATGCTTTGATCACTTCATCAAAGCGTATATTCCAACTCCAAGATGCTTGCACGAGTCCATAAATGGATCGCTGGAGCTTACACACTTTGTTAGCACCTTTAGGATCGACAAAACTTTCTGGTTGCATCATATACAACTCTTCTTTAAGAAATCTATTAAGGAATGTAGTTTTGACGTCCATTTGCCAGGTTTCATAATCATAAAATGCGGCAATTGCTAACATGATTCAGACAGACTTAAGCATCACTATGGGTGAGAAGGTCTCATCGTAGTCAACTCCTTGAACTTGTCAAAAACCTTTTGCAACAAGTAAAGCTTTGTAGACAGTAACATTACCATCAGCATCAATCTTCTTATTGAAGATCCATTTATTCTCTATGGCTTGCCGATCATCAGGCAAGTCAACCAAAGTCCATATTTTGTTCTCATACATGGATCCCATCTCAGATTTCATGGCTTTAAGCCATTTCACGGAATCTGTGCTCATCATCGCTTCCTCATAGTTCGTAGGTTCGTCATGGTCTAGTAACATGACTTCTAGAGAAGGATTACCGTACCACTCAGGTGCGGAACGTATTCTGGTTGACCTACGAGGTTCGGTATTAACTGAAGGAAGTATGCCCTAGAGGCAATAATAAAGTTGTTATTTATATTTCCTTATATCATGATAAATGTTTATTATTCATGCTAGAATTGTATTAATCAGAAACTTAGTACATGTTTGAATACATAGACAAACAGAGTGTCCCTAGTAGACCTGGCCATGGGTAGCCCGGCCCGGACGGCCCGACCTGACCCGACCCGAAAATCTCGGGCCGGGCTGAGTCCGAACATGCCATCGGGCTAGGCTCGGGCCTGAAAATCAAACCCGACGGGCAGATCGGGCCAGGCTCGGGCCTGTGAAAAATTGATTTTTAGCCGTGGCCGGGCCGGACCAAGCGGGCTGTGTCAGGCTTTTCCAGGTTTGGGCCGGGCTTGGGCCTGATTTAGTAGGCCCGGTGGTCAGGCCGGGTCGAGCTTGGGCCTGGGTTTTCGGCATCGGGAATTTTTTGGCCCGACCCGAGATATGGCCAGGTATAGTCCCTAGTATGCCTCTACTTGACTAGCTCATTAATCAAAGATGGTTAAGTTTCCTGACGATAGATATGTGTTGTCATTTGATGAACGGGATCACATCATTAGAGAATGATGTGATGGACAAGACCCATCATTAGCTTATCATAATGATCATTTAGTTTTATTGCTATTGCTTTCTTCATGACTTATACATATTCCTCTGACTATGAGATTATGCAACTCCCGAATACCGGAGGAACACCTTGTGTGCTATCAAACATCACAACATAACCGGGTGATTATAAAGATGCCCTACAGGTGTCTCCGAAGGTGTTTGTTGAGTTAGCATAGATCAAGATTAGGATTTGTCACTCCGTGTATCAGAGAGGTATCTTTGGGCCCTCTCGGTAATGCACATCACTATGAGCCTTGCAAGTAATGTGACTAATGAGTTAGTCACGGGATGATGCATTACGAAATGAGTAAATAGACTTGCCGGTGACAAGATTGAACTAGGTATGATGATACCGACAATCGAATCTCGGGCAAGTAACATACCGATGACAAAGGGAACAACGTATGTTGTTATGCGGTTTGACCGATAAAGATCTTCGTAGAATATGTAGGAGCCAATATGAGCATCCAGGTTCCGCTATTGGTTATTGACCGGAGATGTGTCTTGGTCATGTATACATAGTTCTCGAACCCGTAGGGTCCGCACGCTTAACGTTCGATGACGATTTGTATTATGAGTTATGTGATTTGATGACCAAAGTTTGTTCGGAGTCCCGGATGAGATCACGGACATGACGAGGAGTCTCGAAATGGTCAAGAGGTAAAGATTCATATATTGGAAGGTTATATTCAGACATCGGAATGGTTCCGAGTGATTCAGGTATTTTTCTGGAGTACCGAGGGGTTACCAGAACGCCGTGGGAAGTGTTGGGCCAACATGGGCCTAAAGGGAGAGAGATGGAAGGCCGCGAGGGTGGCCGCGCGCCCCCTTCTAGGGAGTCCGAATAGGACAAGGAGGAGGGGGCAGCTCCCCCTTCCCTTTCCCTCTCCCTCTCCTTCCTATTCCCTCTGGTGGAGAAAGGAAAGGGGGGGGGGTAATCCTACTTGGACTAGGAGTCCAAGTAGGACTCCCCCCATGCGCACCCCTCCTGGCCGCCGACCTCCTCCCCCCTTTATATACTGGGGTGGGGGGCACCCCAAAAGGAAGACTAAGAAATCTCTTAGCCGTTTGCGGTGCCCCCCTCCACAGTTTACTCCTCCGGTCATAGCGTCATAGTGCTTAGGCGAAGCCCTGCGTGGATCACATCACATCACAATCACCACACCGTCATGCTGTCAGAACTCTCCCTCGACCCTCTACTGGATCAAGAGCTCGATGGACATCATCGAGATGAACGTGTGCTGAACCCGGAGGTGCCGTACGTTTGGTACTTGGATCGGTTGGATCACAAAGAGATTCGACTACATCAACTGCGTTAACCTAACGCTTCCACTTTCGGTCTACGCGGGTACGTGGACACACTCTTCCCATCTCATTGCTATGCATCTCCTAGATAGATCTTGCGTGATCGTAGGTTTTTTTTAAATTACATGCTACGTTCCCCAACAGTGGCATCCGAGCCAGGTGCGTAGATGATATGCATGAGTAGAACACAAAGAGTTCTAGGCAATAATAGTCATACTGCTTACCACCAACGTCTTACTTTGATTCGGCGGTATTGTTAGATGAAGCAGCCCGGAGCGACATTACATGACCACGTTCATGAGACAGGTTCTACCGATGTGCTTTGCACACAGGTGGCTGGCGGGTGTCTGTTTCTCCAACTTTAGTTGAATTGAGTTTTACTACGGCCGGTCCTTGTTGAAGGTTAAAACAACACACTTGACGAAAAATCATTGTGGTTTTGATGCGTAGGTAAGAACGGTTCTTGCTAGAAGCCCATAGCAGCCGCGTAAAACTTGCAACAACAAAGTAGAGGATGTCTAACTTGTTTTTGCAGGGCATGTTGTGATGTGATATGGTCAAGACGTGATGAGCCATAAATTGTTGTATGAGATGATCATGTTTTGTAAAAGTTATCGGCAATTGGCAGGAGCCTTATGGTTGTCGCTTTATTGTATGAAATGCATTCGCCATGTAATTGCTTTACTTTATCACTAAGCGGTAGCAATAGTCGTAGAAGCAATAGTTGGTGAGACGACAACGACACTACGATGGAGATCAAGGTGTCAAGCCGGTGATGATGGAGATCATGACAGTGCTTTGGAGATGGAGATCAAAGGCACAAGATGATGATGGCCATATCCTGTCACATATTTTGATTGCATGTGATGTTTATCTTTTATGCATCTTATTTTGCTTAGTATGGCGGTAGCATTATAAGATGATCCCTCACTAAATTTTAAGGTATATGTGTTCTCCCTGAGTATGCACCGTTGCTACAATTCGTCGTGCCGAGACACCACGTGTCGGGTGTGATAAGCTCTACGTTCACATACAATGGGTGCAAGCCAGTTTTGCACGTGCAGAATACTCGGGTTAAACTTGACGAGCCTAGCATATGCAGATATGGCCTCGGAACACTAAGACCGAAAGGTCGAACATGAATCATATAGTAGATATGATCAACATAGTGATGTTCACCATTGAAAACTACTCCATCTCACGCGATGATCGGACATGGTTTAGTTGATATGGGTCACGTGATCATTTAGATGACTAGAGGGATGTCTATCTAAGTGGGAGTTCTTAAGTAATATGATTAATTGAACTTTAATATATCATGAACTTAGTACATGATAGTTTTTGCATATCTATGTTGTTGTAGATCAATGGCCCGTGCTACCGTTCCCTTGAATTTTAATGCGTTCCTAGAGAAAGTTAAGTTGAAAGATGATGGTAGCAACTACATGGACTGGATCCGTAACTTGAGGATTATCCTCATTGCTGCATCGAAGAATTACGTGCTGGAAGCACCGCTAGGTGCAAGACCCGCTGCAGGAGCAACTCCAAATGTTATGAACGTCTGGCAGACTAAAGCTGATGACTACTCGATAGTTCAGTGTGCCATGCTTTATGGCTTAGAATTGGGACTTCAAAGATGTTTTGAACGTCATGGAGCACATGAGATGTTCCAGGAGTTGAAGTTAATATTTCAAGCAAATGCCCGAGTTGAGAGATATGAAGTCTCCAACAAGTTATATAGCTGCAAAATGGAGGAGAACAGTTCTGTCAGTGAACACATACTCGGAATGTCCTGGTACCATAACCACTTGACTCAGCTGGGAGTTAATATTCCTGATGATAGTGTCATTGATAGAGTTCTTCAATCACTGCTACCAAGCTATAAAGGCTTCATGATGAACTATAATATGCAAGGGATTGAAAAGACAATTCCCGAGCTCTTCGCGATGCTAAAGGCTGCGGAGGTAGAACTCAAGAAGGAGCATCAAGTGTTGATGGTTAACAAGACCACTAGTTTCAAGAAAAAGGGCAAAGGGAAGAAGGGGAACTTCAAAAAGAACAGCAAGCAAGTTGCTGCTCCCGGGAAGAAGCCCAATTCTGGACCAAAGCCTGAAACTGAGTGCTTCTACTGCAAAGGGACAAGTCACTGGAAGCGGAACTGCCCCAAGTATTTGGCGGATAAGAAGGATGGCAAAGTGAAAGGTATATTTGATATACATGTTATTGACGTGTACCTTACTAATGCTCGTAGTAGCGCCTGGGTATTTGATACTGGTTCTGTTGCTCATATTTGCAACTCGAAACAGGGGCTACGGATTAAACGAAGATTGGCTAAGGACAAGGTGACAATGCACGTCGGAAATGGTTCCAAGGTTGATGTGATCGTCGTCGGCACGCTACATCTACATCTACCGTCGGGATTAGTTTTAGACCTGAATAATTGTTATTTGGTCCCAGCGTTGAGCATGAACATTATATCTGGATCTTGTTTGATGCGAGACGGTTATTCATTTAAACCGGAGAATAATGGTTGTTCTATTTATACGAGTAATATCTTTTATGATCATGCACCCTTGATGAGTGGTCTATTTTTGTTGAATCTCAATTGTAGTGATACACATATTCATAATATTGAAACCAAAAGATGCAAAGTTAATAATGATAGTGCAACTTATTTGTGGCACTGCGGTTTAGGCCATATTGGTGTAAAGTGTTGGGGAACGCAGTATTTCAAAATTTTTACCTATGATCACGCAAGATCTATCTAGGAGATACATAGCAACGGGCGGGGAGAGTGTGTCCATGTACCATCGTAGACTGAAAGGGGAAGCATTTAGTAACGCGGTTGATGTAGTCAAACGTCTTCACGATCCAACTGATCCAAGTACCGAACGTACGACACCTCCATGTTCAGCACACGTTCAGCAGGATGACGTCCCTCGAGCTCTTGATCTAGTTGAGGACGAGGGAGAGTTCCGTCAGCATGACGACATGGCGACAATGATGATGAAGTTACCGGCACAGGGCTTCACCTAAGCACTACGACAATATGACCGAGGTGTGTAACTGTGGAGGGGGCACCGCACACGGCTAAGACAAATCTTGGAGTGCCTTTGTGGTGCCCCTGCCGACGTATATAAAGGAGGGAGGGAGAGAGGCCGCCCCCCTAGGGGCGCGCTAAGAGTATGGAATCCTACTAGGACTTCCAAGTCCTAGTAGGAATCCCTTTCCTTTTCGGACTTGGAGAGAAAGAAAGAGGGAAAGAGAGAGGGAGTAGGAAAAGGCAAGGGGGGCGCCACCTCCCCTTGGCCTACCTCCTCTTTTCCGATATGGCCCAATAAGGCCCATTACTTCTCCCGGTGAATTCCCGTATCTCCTCGGTACTCCGAAAAATACCCGAATCACTCAGAACCTTTCCGATGTCCGAATATAGCCTTCCAATATATGAATCTTTACCTCTCGACCATTTTGAGACTCCTCGTCATGTCCGTGATCTCATCCGGGACTCCGAACAAACTTCGGTCATCAAATCACATAACTCATAATACAAATCGTCATCAAACGTTAAGCGTGTGTACCCTACAGGTTCGAGAACTATGTAGACATGACCAAGACACATCTCCGGTCAATAACCAATAGCGGAACCTAGATGCTCATATTGGCTCCTACATATTCTACGAAGATCTTTATCGGTCAAACCGCATAACAACATACGCTGTTCCCTTTGTCATCGGTATGTTACTTGCCCGAGATTCGATCGTCGGTATCATCATACCTAGTTCAACCTCGTCACCGGCAAGTCTATTTACTCATTCCGTAATGCATCATCCCGTGACTAACTCATTAGTCACATTGCTTGCAAGGCTCATAGTGATATGCATTACCGAGAGGGCCCAGAGATACCTCTCCGATACACGGAGTGACAAATCCTAATCTCGACCTATGCGAACTCAACAAATAGCATCGAAGACACCCGTAGAGCATCTTTATAATCACTATCGGTGTCAAAACCGGCGGATCTCGGGTAGGGGGTCCTGAACTGTGCGTCTAGGCGGATGGTAATAGGAGGCAGGGGACACGATGTTTTACCCAGGTTCGGGCCCTCTTGATGGAGGTAAAACCCTACGTCCTGCTTGATTGTTCTTGATAATACGAGTAATACAAGAGTTGATCTACCACGAGATCGAAGAGGC
Source organism: Triticum dicoccoides (assembly GCF_002162155.2). Lineage (NCBI taxonomy): Eukaryota > Viridiplantae > Streptophyta > Magnoliopsida > Poales > Poaceae > Triticum > Triticum dicoccoides. Next base: position 510,853,662 of record NC_041392.1, on the reverse strand, counting down.
TAAACCCTAGAAGCTAGCCTATGGTATGATTGTAGTTGTTGGCCCTACGGACTAAACCCTCCGGTTTATATGGACACCAGAGGGGGCTAGGGTTACACAAAGTCGGTTAGAAGGAAGGAAATCTACATATCCGTACTGCCAAGCGTGCCTTCCACGCCAAGGAGAGTCCCATCCGGACACGGGACAAAGTCTTCAATCTTGTATCTTTATAGTCCAACAGTCCGGCCAAAGGATATAGTCCGGCTGTCCTGATACCCCCTAATCCAGGACTCTCTCAGTAGCCCCTGAACCAGGCTTCAATGACGATGAGTCGCGCGCAGATTGTCTTCGACATTGCAAGGCGGGTTCCTCCTCCGAATACTTCATAGAAGATTTTGAAGACGAGGATCGTGTCCGGCTCTGCAAAACAAGTTCCACATACAACCGTAGAGAGAATAATATTTTCACAAATCTAATCTGCCGACGCATTTCGCAGTGTGACATCACACCACAGCCAGGTCACCATTCGAATCGTTTTTCATAACCAATCTCAGCGTGTTTCGCGAGGCGGTTTCCTTGGCACGTCTTGTCGAAGCAGAGACCGTGTCCCCTTTGTTACGGGATTCTCATCAATACGGACGTGGGTAACCCAACCGTGCCTATTGGTAGGACTCCTAGATCTTAGGCAAGTCCCAAACGGCTATGAGGAGGACACTTGATATTCACCCTCTTTATAAAGGGGACAAGGCTTTTCCTTTTTTCCCTCTCGTGCTCAATCGAATCCTTCCCCCGCCTCGAGTTCTAACACCCAAAGCTCAGGTCAGGTGCTTCGGACCTTCAACTATGTCCGGATCCAACCTTCAAGGTCGATGGATGCCTTCCTCCGTCACGGAGGAGGACATCAAGAGGTTGAGAGAGGCCAGACATCTGACCGCCAAAATTTGGCATTGGCTGCCCGCCCAAGGGCAGGTCGTCCCTACTCCCGAACCCAATGAGAGCGTCGTGTTCGTCTCCCACTTCCTCTGAGGACTAGGCCTCGCTCTGGATCCCTTTGTTAGGGGTCTCATGTTCTATTATGGGCTAGATTTTCACGATCTGGCCCCGGATTCCCTTCTTCACATCTTGACATTTATTGTCGTATGTGAGGCCTTCCTCCGCATTACCTCTCACTTCGGCCTGTGGCTCAAGACCTTTGATGTGAAGCCGAAGATGATCGAGGGGCAGCACGCAGCATGCAGAGGCGCTTTAATAAGCAAAATCGCTGACGCTCCATGGCCTGAGGGCTTCTTCCTAGAGGTGTCCGGATTGTGGCAGCAGGAGTGGTTCTATATCATAGCTCCCCGAAGTGCCAAGTGGGTAGCTGCCCCCACCTTTCGCTCAGGCCCCCTAGCATAACTGATGTCATGGATCAGCAGGGGGCTGAGCTGGGGTCCAGCCAAGGACGTGCCAATACTGCAAAGCCATATCCGAGATCTCATTGAGAGAGATTTCAGTCTGGTTATGGTAGTGCAAGTTATGCTAGTTCGTCAAGTCCAGCCTTGCAAACGCCGGCCCCTTCGCATGTGGGAATTCAATCCGGAAGGACCGTGAGCTATTCAACATTTCCTCGGCATGACACACGAAGAGATGTACAAATTGTTCTTCGGACAACAAATAATGTGTCCGGACATCACTGAGGATGCAGGTCTGAGCTGCAATCGCCCGGATACCCAAGTAAGTAGCCCCGCATCCGAACACACTGTCCGTTTATTTATCGCAACATTGCCCTAAAAAAGCCGCTCTTTGACCTAGGATTGGATAGCGAAGGCGAAGTTGATCAGGTGTCCGGCCCCCCTCCCCGAGACCTCACCAAATCCCGTGCTAACCAGGATGCTGGAGATCGCGCCTTATCAAGCGCCCTTAGGAGAGGATGAAGGGGGGAACAAGGAGGCTAGCGCCTCCGCGAAGGAGGTTAGCCGGGGAGGAGGAACTGAAACTTCCTCTCCCCAGGGAAGGAAGAGAACCGCCTGTGAGGACTCAGAGACAATGGTCTCCAAACGAGGGAAGAAATCTCCACCGAAGGGTCCTGCCCTGGGGGATACCCTGGCCGCACTATGCCCTCAAGGGGATCAGCCCTCCACCGAGCTGTAAGTAAAAGGGTACTTAATAATGAAAATATCTCGCTTTACCTCTGAGGAAAATAACCGAGGCATTTATCTTGCAGTTCGGATCTTAGCCCTTCTTAGCAGAGCTCGTCTTTAGGGGATCTTCTTCCAGAGATGATGGAGAGCGAAACGCCTCCCCCTGCCATACCGCCTTATGAGGCGGGCGACCCCGAGGTGTCGCCGCGGAGGGTTTCTCTTGACCCGTCAAGGCCAGAAGGTAATCCTATGGCCACCCGAAGTCCTCAGTATCCAGCTCTTGAAGAGAGTAATAAAAAGAGTCCGGCACCGTCTGGTGTGCGGTCGAACATACTGAGGGATCTGCTAGAGCAAGCGGCTATCTCAGAAGAGCACCGCACATTGATGGGTACGATGATTGAAAGGATTTCGTTCGCCGAAAGCGGGTTGCATGAAGCCTTTATGAGTCTACTGACGGGTTTTGAGGTACACGAAATGATGTACATTTTTGACAGTACCGCACATTTTTAGATGTGACCTGTGTAGATAGTAGCCCCTGAGACTCTGGTTGTCATCGAAAATGATGGCAAACAGAGGATCATAGTCCCAGGTAATAACCAGACCGCCTTTATGTGCAGGTGGTTGAAGCTCCGGTGGCTAGCCGGACTGATGGGTTTGCCGAACTAAAGCGGCAGCTGGATGCAAGAGATGCTAACATCGTGATTGTTAACAAGCGGCTTGACGAGGCACAGGGTAAGTGATTTTTCTGGTGATTGTCACATAATGAGAGCAGTATAACGCCAGTATCTTTAATATGTTGTGACTGCAGATGGAGCTGCCACCGTGGAGACCCTTCGGGCAGAGCTTGCCTGAGCCAAGGAGCAAGCAAGGAGTAGCAATGCGGCCGCTTTAAAGGCGACCGAAGAGTTAAGGGCCGAACAGGCCGCGTATTGCGAGAGCAAAGAAAAAATAGCCAAGATGGCTGTAGAGTTAAAAGATGCCGCTGACCGTTACCAGCTTCTTGAAGAAGAAAACCGGGCGAAGGCGACGGACCTGGAAAAGGCCCGGGTTGCTACCAAGGAAGCCCGCTCCAAAATTAGAGCGACGAAGGAGGAGCTGCATCAAGCTGCGTATATTGTATCTGGGAAGCCCTTCTTGTTGCAGACTAAGTTCAGGGATCCAAAGTATGCACCTCTGGACCGGCTATGGAGTTCTGCGGACGCCTACGTGGATTTGGCTGCAAGTGTTGCTGATGCGGCCGAGTACTTCAAGGATCGGAAAGATCACGAAGTGGAAAAAATGTTTTGGTCACAGTTTCATGCTCTAGCCCGTCCGCTGCTGTTGAATCAGCAAATGGCCGAGTGGGCCGAGCTCCATAGATTATCCGGACTTGCCATGAGGTCCGTTGTGGATCATCTGTGGCCGAAAGGGCCAAGGCCGAATAGCTACTTTAACTTAGTCCAACAATTCCTTGGTGTTGTGCCACACATCGATGCTGTAAAGAGGTCGGCGTGCATAGAAGGCTCGCGGATGGCCCTTGCCCGTGTCAAAACATACTGGGCGGAGATGGATGCCACCACTGTTGTGGCACAGGGTTCGGCCATAGGCCGAGTGGCTGCCGAGCACTACTTTGAAGAAGTTCTTGAAGGCGCTCGTTTGATAGAGGCTCAGTGCTCGAAGAATATTATGTTTGAGTGACATGTATTCCCATTGTAAAAACAATGTTTTATAAAGTTTATCAAGGCTGTATTTATACTTTTGCCTGAAAGTACTATGATGCCTCATGTGCGACCGTTTATGTATATATGTATATAACCTGAAAGATGGCAGTCGTCGGCTTCAGCCCCCACGCATATAATGTGGGGGTGTTCGCAGAAGACACGTGTTCACACTTGATCCAACGTCTTGGTCCATTAAGGAGGTGATAGCGCAGCGAACTAGGCAATCGGACTATAATGCTATAACACTTTCACTTAGCCAGAGGAGTTTGACACAGGGGCTACTATATAGCCCCTGGTGGCTCCACGCTCATCCGAATTCGGGGCGCGTACATGCCTGGCCGGGAAACGGCCCTTCGTTAAGGCGAAGGAATCCCGAAGATTCCGCTAGGTCATCGAGTGGTTGACCAGTCTCACACTATATCATGACGGTCAGTTTTTGGCTTTCTCTACTGAGGTGCTCGTCCGGATGAACCAGGGCACAATCGCAGTAGTTCTCCTGGTGCCACCTTAGCCGATATAGCGGAACGTAAGACAGCAAAACATGGGATCCAGGCAAACCCAACATTTGACCAAAGACATGATTCAGAGCTGATGCATATAAGGCCAAACTCGTGACGCCGAACACTCCCTAAGGTATTCGGTCTTTATGATGTAAATCGGGCTAAACAGTGCCCTTTGTAACAAGCCCCCGGTGTCCAGGTACGTGCAATATTCTGACGTGGCCACATGCCAATACGCCAGCATCCTTCTCAATTGTACTGAGAATCCGGGGGATGTGTATCAACAAGAGACAGTAAAAAAGGTTTACGCATGGTCTTAATCTAAAAAGAATCCTTGGAACGGGTCCCTGCTGCACGTCTGCGCCTGTGTCTCCGTTGTGCCATATCCTCGACGGGTGTAGCACGATGGTCATCTGTAAAAGAGAGGAACTTAGCTAAAAAGTTGTCGTGTAAAAGGTAGGTTATACTAAATAAACCATGTACAGTTCAAGATGAGTAAAGTTGAGCCTTATTGTCACTTGTTTACACGCGTTGAGCCCCTTGTATTGTTATAGGGGTATAGCCATCAAACCTGTATCAATTATATATAGCTGCACCAGACTTGTCTAACCGCATCCGTGGTCTTAATGACCTGTCAGATGCTCTAGTTGGTGAGGCCGTTTAGTGTGCGGCTGCCAAGGCAGCCGCACGGTCTTCCGCGCGCAAGGAGCGCTCAATATTTTCATTTACTGTAATGATGCCACGTGGACCGGGCATCTTAAGCATGAGGGAAGCGTAATGCGGTATTGCGTTAAAGCGAGCGAAAGCTTCGCGTCCAAGTAGTGCTTGATAGCCACTTTGGAATGGAGCGATGTGGAAGGTTAAATTTTCGCTGCGGAAGTTATCGGGAAAGCCGAATATAACCTCTAGTAGCAGGGAGCCCGTGCAATGGGCTTCTGGGCCTGGCGTTACTCCTTTAAAGGTAGTATTGCTATGGCTAATTTTTGTTGGGTTTATCCCCATTTTGCGGACTGTGTCCTGATATATCAGGTTTAAACTACTGCCGCCGTCCATCAGGACTCGTGTGAAGTGGTATCCATCAATTATCTGTTCTAACACCAAGGTAGCCCATCCTGCATGCCAGATACTTGCCGAGTAATCCTGATGGTCAAAGGTGATCGGTTGGGACGACCAGTGGCGGAACTCCGCGGTGATAGGCCCTGGGGCACGTGTCTCTAGGAGTGCTGCTTTGTTTCTCCCCTTCATCACATGTAATACGTTTACTGTTTTGATTTCTGGTGGGAATATCTTCTGTTCCCCAATGCTTTGCTTGCGAGGCTCGTCCTCATCTTCGCTTGGTGTATCCTGCCCCTTGTGTTCGGCGTTGAGCTTGCCAGACTGCTTGAAGACCCAACATTCTCTATGGGTGTGATTTGCAGGTTTATCGGGGGTGCTATGGATCTGACATATTTTGTCCAGAATCTTGTTTAGGCTGGACAGTTCGTCTCTGTTGCCTTTGGAGGGCAGCTTTTGCTGACCTGGCCGAGAGCTTCTTAATCCGGCGTTTACCGCCGTGCTCTTCGGGCTGTCTTCTTTATTTCGGTGCTTGTCTTTGCTGCGTCGTGGTTTCCCGTTTCCATCCCTGACTTCGGATGTACTTGGGTTGCTGGTGCTGCATCGGGCTAACCAGTTGTCCTCGCCCGCGCAAAAGCAGGTCATGAGGCTTGTTAATGCTGCCATTGTTCTCGGCTTTTCTTGGCCGAGGTGTCTGGCAAGCCATTCGTCTCGAACACTGTGCTTAAGGCTGCTAAGGCTTCGGCACCCGGACAGTCGACTATTTGGTTCTTTTTAGTGAGAAACCTGTTCCAAAGCTTTCGGGCTGACTCTCCGGCTGTTGAGTTATATGACTTAAATCGTCTGCATCTAGTGCTCGGACATAGGTCCCTCGAAAATTTGCCCGAAAAGCGTCTTCGAGCTCTTCCCAGCTTCCAATGGAGTTTTCGGGGAGGCTTTTAAGCCAGTGCCGAGCTGGCCCTTTGAGCTTGAGGGGTAAGTACTTGATGGCGTGGAGATCATCTCCTCGAGCCATGTGGATATGGAGGATGTAGTCCTCAATCCAGACCCCAGGGTCTGTCGTTCCGTCGTACGCCTCTATGTTTATGGGTTTGAATCCCTCTTGAAATTCATGGTCCAGCACCTCATCGGTGAAACATAGGGGGTGTGCGACACCCCTGTAATTAGGTGTACCGTGGTGTTCGGATTTTTGTTGTGTTGCATTGCGTGCTTGTAACGCCCTCGATGCGGCTATATCTCCCACGTGTCGAAGCACGACTTAGAGGCATAACCGCATTGAAAGCAATGTCGCAAGTGAGGTAATCTTCACACAACCCATGTAATACATAAGGGAAAGAGATACATAGTTGGCTTACAATCGCCACTTCACACAATTACATGAATAAAGCATTACATCATCCAAATACATCAAGGTCCGACTACGGAACCAAAATAAAAGAAGACTACCCCAAAGCTACACAGATCCCCGATCGACCCCAACTGGGCTCCACTACTGATCAACTAGAACGAAACAACACAAAGGACAAGATCTGCATCGAGCTCCTCCTTGAGCTTGGTTGCGCCAACTGTACGGTATCATCGGCACCTGCAAACTGGTTTTTGGAAGATCTATGAGTCACGGGGACTCAGCAATCTCACACCCTCGCGATCAAGACTATTTAAGCTCATGGGTAAGGTAAAGGTATGAGGTGGAGCTGCAGCAAGCGACTAGCATATATGGTGGCTAACATACGCAAATGAGAGCGAGAAGAGAAGGCAAATCACGGTCGATAAAACTATGATCAAGAAGTGATCCTAGAACAACCTACGTCAAGCATTACTCCAACACCGTGTTCACTTCCCGGACTCCGCCGAGAAGAGACCATCACGGTTACACACGCGGTTGATGTATTTTAATTAAGATCAACTTCAGGTTTTCTACAACTGGACATTAACAAATTCCCATCTGCCCATAACCGCGGGCACGGCTTTCGAAAGTTCAAATCCCTGCAGGGGTGTCCCAACTTAGCCCGTCACAAGCTCTCACGGTCAACGAAGGATATTCCTTCTCCCAAGACATTCCGATCAGACTCGGCATCCAGGTTACAAGACATTTCGACAATGGTAAAACAAGACCAGCAAAGCCACCCAGATGTGCCGACAAATCCCGATAGGAGCTGCACATATCTCGTTCTCAGGGCACACCGGATGAGCAAGACGTCGGGTAAGCCAGCCCAGAGTTACCCCTGGTAGCCTCGGACATCGCTCAGTTGGACCAACAGTTAGAGAAGCACTGGCCCGGGGGGGGGGGGGTTAAATAAGGATGACCCTTGAGCCGGCCGACTCAAGGGAAAAAAAGGCTAGGTGGCAAATGGTAAAAACCAATGTTGGGCCTTGTTGGAGGAGTTTTATTCAAGGCGAACTGTCAAGGGGTTCCCATTATAACCCAACCGCGTAAGGAATGCAAAATCCGGGAACATAACACCGATATGAGGGAAACTAGGGTGGCAAGAGTGGAACAAAACACCAGGCATAAGGCCGAGCCTTCCACCCTTTACCAAGTATATAGATGCATTAATTAAATAAGAGATATTGTGATATCCCAACAAGTAAACATGTTCCAACAAGGAACAACATCTCCATGTTCCAACAAGGAACAAACTTCAATCTTCACCTGCAAATAACAACGCTATAAGAGGGGCTGAGCAAAGCGGTAACATAGCCAAACAACGGTTTGCTAGGACAAGGTGGGTTAGAGGCTTGGTTCAACAATATGGGAGGCATGATATAGCAAGTGGTAGGTATCGCAGCATAGGCATAGCAAAAGAGCGAGCATCTAGCAAGCAAAGATAGAAGTGATTTCGAGGGTATGGTCATCTTGCCTGAGATCCCGCAAGGAAGAAGAACGAGTCCATGAAGAAGACAAACGGATGTAGATGGACGGATCCTCACAAACGCAACGTTATCGGAACCAACCCGAAGAAGCAACACTAGAAAGAAGCAAACAATCATGGTAAACAACCACCACATAATCATGGCATGATGCACAATCAAGTATGATGCATGTCCAGTTTAATGAAGCAAGGCATGGCAAAGTGCACAAGGAACCCTACAAATTAAGTGGAGCTCAATATGCAACGGAGTTGCATATTGCAGAAAACACCACATGACTTATTTAGTTCTCTCTCGTTTATGTACCCAACAAGGTTAAATGTTGTTAGCATGGCAAGAGGTGAAGCATGATGAAACTATCTAATCTAGGCAAGTTTAAATGAGGCCGGAACAACAAAACAACAAGTCCGGAAACTCCTCATATGCATATATTAGGTTTGGTACTGTTCTGCCCTAAACACAATTTTAGGGTTATTAAACATGCAAAGTGAGTACACCATGTTAAACTAGGCATTTTTCTACGCCATTTACATATAAAGTTTATTAAATTCCGAGTTACGGTTATTTAGTTATAAATAAAAGCATTTTAACATGGCATATGGGCAATATTACACACACAGCATTTTAAACATTTTAAACATGGATGAAAGTGACATATTATAAAACTAGACAAAATTCTAAGCAACTTTCATGTTAAGTTTGTTTTAATCCGATGCACGATTGTGAAGTTATTAAATGAATGAAATATGAGGGCTTTTCTGCAAATCTGCGTTCTCTGGATAAAGTTAAAATCGTAGAGCCAGAAAAAAATATGACATGGGCCGGATCTGGCTGGCCCAACTGTGAACAGGAGGGGCTGGGGGGTCTCTCACCATGGGCCTCGGCCCAGCTGGTGGAGAGGTAGGTCGGATCTGGGCTTGGAGGCTGTTGGCCCAAGCGTTGTCGCGGTCAACACATGCCAGTGGATCGAGCGGGCGCCTCATCCTGGAAGCAGAGGACGCAGGCGGCGGGAGCGATGACGGCGAACTTGGCGCACGAAGAACTCAGGCGGGCGCAGGAGGTCTCCGGCGAGGTCAGCAGGGCGAGGACGACGACGAGGAACTTGGCGCGGCTGCGCAGCCTCAGGCGACAGACGGGCGACGAGGAGGTTGTCCATGGCGACGGGAACCTGCGGGGGTCTCTGTAGGTGCTCTGGCGATGAGGAGGTCAGGGCGCCGGCGGACGGCGTGGTGGGGCTTGCTCCGGTGAGAAACGAGGTGGAAGCAGGGTCGGGCGACGCTCGGGACTGCTGCTGTTTCGGTGGCCGGCGGCCATGGCTCCCTACGAGGAACAATGGGACGAGGAGAGCGATTCAGAGAGAGAGAGAGAGCAGCGGGGAAGGAGGAGAAGGAGGGCATGGCCTGGTGATGCAGTCCGGTTGCCTGCTCCGGTGAGGAGCTGTAGGCGCGGCGACGAGGAGGAGGCAGGAGCCTCGGGTGCTCTCGGACGACGGCGACGATGAGGACAATCCATGGTGAAGCAGAGGTGTGGGGACGAGGAGGACAGCCTTGTGCGTTCCCTCGGGGCACGCGGGCCGAGCTCGGGATGGCCATGGCGCTGGAACTCCTGGAGGTGGTCATCGGCAGCGGCGCCGGTCGTCGAGGTGAGGTGGTGGAGCAGTGGATGGATGGATCGATGGAATTGGCTGGATTTGGTTGACTGGTGTGAAATCGAGGAGGGGATGGATCCCAAGAGGGATTTGGTGGAGTGGCGGCGGCTATGGGACAACCCCCCTAGAAATTAGGGCTGGCTTGATTTAGTAGGGGTTGGACCTTGTATATTTATATGGCAGGTGGATTAAGTTGGGGCTATCGGATCCCTCCGATCGTAATCGGGCGATCGAGAAATAAATAGTTAGGAAGTCCAAATAGGAAAAAGGAGATGTTTTGTATATGTTTGGGGATGATCCGGACACGACGGGGACGACTGCTCGGGTCGGGTCCGGGACAATTTTCGGACGCGCGCGCGAGGAGGGCCGCGGGCTGACGAGAGAGGTTAGGTTGGACCTGGCGGTAGGTAGTGGACTGTGCAGAAGGGCTCGAGCTGAGAGAAGAGAAGAGAGAGAGGCCCGGCGACTGTTTCCGGAGATCGAAAACTTCCGACGATAGACTGGCTATAGTGCCGCTATAGTTTAACGTTTGGGCTATCAAACGAACCCCGAAAGCGATGAAACTTGGCAGGCGACCTACTAACAACATAACAACACCGCATGCCAACTTTCAACCCATTCCGAGAACATTTTCCGGCCACTTATAAAATAATATTTCGGACATGCCGTGGGCGCGTGCAAGTGTACCTGGGCTCAGAACGGACAACGGAGAGAACGAGGAGGCCAGGACGGATGCAAGTTTTAAAACATGATGATGCAATGCACATGATGACATGATAAGATGCAACACGCAAGCAAATGACATGACAACGACATCGAATAACTGGAAGGCACCTGGCACGTCGGTCTTGAGGCATTACAACACTCCACCACTACGAGAGGATCTCGTCCCGAGATCTAGAATGGCACCGGGGGAAAAACTGAAGAGAAAGAGAAGAGGTAAAACTAAGTTGCTTGTTTGACAAGCGAGTGAAACCAAAGAACCTTGAAAAGGTTAAGACATTTCGAGAACAGAATACAACGGAGATGAACAAAGCTGAAAACACTCCGTTAGAAAAGAGGAACAAGGAAGAACAAATTCGGGCAGCAGTCCGGTTGAAAAGAAAAGGAATTGAATAAGAACTTGGTAAGATGAGGAGATACTTGATGAAATCACAACATACTGCCTCCGGAACAAAAGAATAGACGATAAATAATTGAAATAGGAGAATCGAGAAGAAAATGCCAACTTCTGCCACAAAAGAGCTTGAAGATCACCCTTCCAAGAAAGTTAAACGGAGTTGTTGGAAAACCAACAACAAAAAGATTATGCTTGTTGTGGGCTTATGGAAAACATCTCAAATTATGAGGTGACAACCAGCCACTTACGGGAAAAGAATTGGATTGATATCAACTAGGAGACGAGAAAGTATTTCACCGGGAGGATAAAGAAGAACTTGGGTCTTTTATAAGCACCATAGATAGCAACAAACCTTAGGGAAGGCTTTAGGTGAAATATAACCCAAGATAACTCCAAAGAAGAGATTGATGGATTTAAAATACCTCATTCCTAACAACATGTGAATCATGAAACATGAACCCAAATTATCAAGAATGACATAATACCACCTCCAATAATATGGTAGAAAGAATTGCACTCCGGATATCAAGATGAAGAAACTTAAGCTCCTTAGGAAAGAATGTAGATGAACACTTCGAGAAGGAATTGAATCCTTGATGAACCATCAAGTAGAAACTTCATGAAGAACTCCGGTAAACAAAAAGGATGATCAAACGAAAAGAAAGAGAAGTTGAAAACACAAGGCGAATCCTTGTAATGATTAGATGGGTCTTCGCGACGAGATAAAACGGAAAACCTCGGAACTCCGGAAAAGAAAAGATGAAACAAGTGAAACCTAGAATTTTGATGAGGCTCCGAAATAGGGAATTGAGTTCACTCGATGAAACAAGAATAAGAATTACATTATGCTTATCCTTCACCAATTAAATTGATGGCAAGCAACGGATTGGCATACTACTTATTCTCGTAGAAAGGATTAAGATAGATATAGCGTCAACTTGGGAAGGTCTTCAACGAACCACCGGTAGGACTGGAACAACGAATGAATTAATATGAGAACCATGGAAGAGAATCTTGAACGAACCACCGTAAGAATTGAAAATGAACGAAGTAGGGGTGAATCACCGGTAAGAATTAGCAAATGAACGAAGATATATGAGAGAGTTTAGATACATGAGAACGAAGGGATCACGAATTGATTAGAGAATATTTGAATGATGCACCGGTAAGATTTACAGAAAGAGAGCTGAAAGCTGAGAATGAATAAATTCTAAGACGATGGGCTCCGGAGAATCAAACTGAAAAGACTCTTGAATTGCTCCGGATAGGTGAAAAAATTCTCACAATCCAAAAATAACTATGAGAGGATGGCAACAAGCTAGAATGACGAGTCTTGAAGAGACAAGAACAAGATTGGGAGAAAAAAAATCTTCTTCGGTCTTCACATGATGAGGAACACCACTAAATTGTTGAGATACTCCGGTATGAAAAATGGAAGGTTGAGCCAACGATGAAAAGAATTTAACCGATCTTGGAGAAAGGCATTTGACTGATGATAAATCATTCTTACGTCAAACTTTGAAAAGAAATTTGAGGATAGCTCCGGGAAAACAAGAAGAGTCAGGTAAGATCCTGGGAAAAGACCTGTAGGTTAGGGCCCACTGAAAAGATACACCGTTGAACTATTTAAAAGGAAGATTGCGCCGGTTGAATTAAATGGCTTGAATGAGGTAACATCCTCAAAATATCTTGGACGGAATGATAATGGAGACACAAATCTTCTTAGATATTATCAGCACTCCGGAATAAATGAATAGCGAGAAATGACTAAATGTGAGGTGCACCGGCACGAGAAGGCATTTGAAATACGGAAAAGAATATGATCAACACCGAAAGCTTGAATTGGATTCACCGGAGAAGAAAAGAATGAAAAGTGACGAACTAGTAGAACATCTTCATGGAAACCACCGGGTAAGAACATTGACGGAAAAGAATGGAGAGACTTCACAAGAATAAAAGGATACTTGATAAAGAAATCTTAGTCCTTGAGGAAAAAGGGTGGGTGGGCGGGAAAAACAAAGGCAACCTGGAGACGGATGAAACAAACACCGTTGACGAAAACTGAGTTGATCTTGCCGATGTTGAGAATGATCGGATCCACTTGAAGAGAAACACACCGGTAAAAAGGATTGACAAGACAAACTCGACAATCAAGAAAGGATTATATTCACATCAGGGTATGAGAACACCGCTTAGGAAAGGGATGGAATCCACATTTGTCTCTGAAGCAACTCGAATACCACAACTCAAAACAAAACAAAGGATTGGCTTGCAGAATAAGCCGGTACAAACATATGATAGAGATTTCGTCCGAAGTTTTTGTGGTGGGGCCTACACGGGCTCAATCGTACAACACCATCATGTACAATGCAGTGCACATGACATACGAAGCGTCCCCGAGTCGGCATAGCCAAGGACTCTTTAAGACACAACGAGACCACTGTAAAACCAATCGTGAATAGGCGGACCACTAGACGTCGAACCCCAATTTCATATCATACATCTGTCGGAAAGATATCCTAAGAGCTACTTTAATTACCACTTATAAACTCCCGAAATTTTCCGGTTATGCAATCAGGTGTTGGGGATACAGGGGAAGCATAATATCTCACCCAAAACTAACAAATCCTACATCCAGCTGTATCCATCCTTCAACACATAACCAAGAAACCTTCGGAAATCATCTACCTTAACCTTCAAAAAGCATCCGTTATACGAGTTATGGCAATACTCCCGAACTCCCGCCCCAGTACTGGGTGGCATCGAGGTTATCTCACCAACAACTGCATAAAAGAGATTTTCGATGTTGGCGAAACTAAACTCAGGTATTCCAGAACTGCAACGATAAAATTGTGACGACAACACCTCGGAGCTCAACTCCCCGGGACACTGCCACAACCCCTAAATGTCAGGAGGCACCAAGAACAATGTTCTTGTCACAAATCGATCGGAACAATTCCAAGATACCCGCGTGATCCTAAATTTTTTTAGTGAAATTTGAGAAGAGAAGAGTCAAAACTCTACGTCAGGATGCCTTACCAGAGCGATTAAGGGACTGGGAGTAAAAAGAATTCCTAAACTCTCCGATATATATAATTCCTAAAAGACTCAAAACATTTCTAGACTCAATAACGCCAGCGATTCAATCAAGCAGGGGGCTCCTAAGGTCAGGGAAGGCTCTGATTACCAACTTGTAACGCCCTCGATGCGGCTATATCTCCCACGTGTCGAAGCACGACTTAGAGGCATAACCGCATTGAAAGCAATGTCGCAAGTGAGGTAATCTTCACACAACCCATGTAATACATAAGGGAAAGAGATACATAGTTGGCTTACAATCACCACTTCACACAATTACATGAATAAAGAATTACATCATCCAAATACAATCAAGGTCCGACTATGGAACCAAAATAAAAGAAGACTACCCCAAAGCTACATAGATCCCCGATTGACCCCAACTGGGCTCCACTATTGATCAACTAGAACGAAACAACACAAAGGACAAGATCTTCATCGAGCTCCTCCTTGAGCTTGGTTGCGTCAACTGTACGGTATCATCGGCACCTGCAAACTGGTTTTTGGAAGTATCTGTGAGTCACGGGGACTCAGCAATCTCACACCCTCGCGATCAAGACTATTTAAGCTCATGGGTAAGGTAAAGGTATGAGGTGGAGCTGCAGCAAGCGACTAGCATATATGGTGGCTAACAAGAAGAGAAGGTAATGCACGGTCGATAAAACTATGATCAAGAAGTGATCCTAGAACAACCTACATCAAGCATTACTCCAACACCGTGTTCACTTCCCGGACTCTGCCGAGAAGAGACCATCACGGTTACACATGCGGTTGATGTATTTTAATTAAGATCAACTTCAGGTTTTCTACAACTGGACATTAACAAATTCCCATCTGCCCATAACCGCGGGCATGGCTTTTGAAAGTTCAAATCCCTGCAGGGGTGTCCCAACTTAGCCCGTCACAAGCTCTCACGGTCAACGAAGGATATTCCTTCTCCCAAGACATTCTGATCAGACTCGGCATCCAGGTTACAAGACATTTCGACAATGGTAAAACAAGACCAACAAAGCCACCCAGATGTGCCGACAAATCCCGATAGGAGTTGCACATATCTCGTTCTCAGGGCACACCGGATGAGCAAGACGTCGGGTAAGCCAGCCCAGAGTTACCCCTGGTAGCCTCGGACATTGCTCAGTTGGACCAACAGTTAGAGAAGCACTGGCCCGGCG
>NC_041392.1:510761532-510838064 GCF_002162155.2 Triticum dicoccoides | reverse complement strand
ATAAAGATGACCCTTGAGCCGGCCGACTCAAGGGAAAAAAGGCTAGGTGGCAAATGGTAAAAACCAATGTTGGGCCTTGTTGGAGGAGTTTTATTCAAGGCGAACTGTCAAGGGGTTCCCATTATAACCCAACCGCGTAAGGAACGCAAAATCCGGGAACATAACACCAACATGACGGAAACTAGGGCGGCAAGAGTGGAACAAAACACCAGGCATAAGGCCGAGCCTTCCACCCTTTACCAAGTATATAGATGCATTAATTAAATAAGAGATATTGTGATATCCCAACAAGTAAACATGTTCCAACAAGGAACAACATCTCCATGTTCCAACAAGGAACAAACTTCAATCTTCACCTACAACTAACAACGCTATCAGAGGGGCTGAGCAAAGCGGTAACATAGCCAAACAACGGTTTGCTAGGATAAGGTGGGTTAGAGGCTTGGTTCAACAATATGGGAGGCATGATATAACAAGTGGTAGGTATCGCATCATAGGCATAGCAAAAGAGAAGCATCTAGCAAGCAAAGATAGAAGTGATTTCGAGGGTATGGTCATCTTGCATGAGATCCCGCAAGGAAGAAGAACGAGTCCATGAAGAAGACAAACGGACGTAGATGGACGGATCCTCAAAAACACAACGTTATCGGAACCAACCCGAAGAAGCAACACCGGAAAGAAGCAAACAATCATGGTAAACAACCACCACATAATCATGGCATGATGCACAATCAAGTATGATGCATGTCTGGTTTAATGAAGCAAGGCATGGCAAAGTGCACAAGCAACCCTACAAATTAAGTGGAGCTCAATATGCAACAGAGTTGCATATTGAAGAAAACACCACATGACTTATTTAGTTCTCTCTCGTTTATGTACCCAACAAGGTTAAATGTTGTTAGCATGGCAAGAGGTGAAGCATGATGAAACTATCTAATCTAGGCAAGTTTAAATGAGGACGGAACAACAAAACAACAAGTCCGAAAACTCCTCATATGCATATATTAGGTTTGGTACTGTTCTGCCCTAAACACAATTTAGGCTTATGAAACATGCAAAGTGAGTACACCATGTTAAACTAGGCATTTTTCTACGCCATTTACATATAAAGTTTATTAAATTCCGAGTTACGGTTATTTAGTTATGAATAAAAGCATTTTAACATGGCATATGGGCAATATTACACACACAACATTTTAAACATTTTAAACATGGATGAAAGTGACATATTATAAAACTAGACAAAATTCTAAGAAACTTTCATGTTAAGTTTGTTTTAATCCAATGCACGGTTGTGAAGTTATTAAATGAATGAAATATGAGAGCTTTTCTGCAAATCTGCATTCGCTGGATAAAGTTAAAATCGTAGAGCCAGAAAAAAAATATGACATGGGCCGAATCTGGCTGGCCCAACTATGCACAGGAGGGGCTGGGGGGTCTCTCACCATGGGCCTCGGCCCAGCTGGTGGAGAGGTAGGTCGGATCTGGGCTTGGAGGCTATTGGCCCAAGCATTGTCGCGGTCAACGCATGCCAGTGGATCGAGCGGGCGCCTCGTCCTGGAAGCAGAGGACGCAGGCGGCGGGAGCGATGACGGCGAACTTGGCGCACGAAGAACTCAAGCGGGCACAGGAGGTCTCCGGCGAGGTCAGCAGGGCGACGACGACGACGAGGAACTTGGCGCGGCTGCGCAGCCTCAGGCGACGGACGGGCGACGAGGAGGTCGTCCATGGCGACGGGAACCTACGGGGGTCTCTGTAGGCGCTCGGGCGATGAGGAGGTCAGGGCGCCGGCGGACGGCGTGGTGGGGCTTGCTCCGGTGAGAAACGAGGTGGAAGCAGGGTCGGGCGATGCTCGGGACTGCTGCTGTTTCGGTGGCCGGTGGCCATGGCTCCCTACGAGGAACAATGGGACGAGGAGAGCGATTCAGAGAGAGAGAGTGAGCAGCGGGGAAGGAGGAGAAGGAGGGCATGGCCTGGTGATGCAGTCCGGTTGCCTGCTCCGGCGAGGAGCTGTAGGCGCGGGCGACGAGGAGGAGGCAGGAGCCTCGGGTGCTCTCGGACGACGGCGACGATGAGGACAATCCATGGTGAAGCAGAGGTGCGGGGACAAGGAGGACAGCCTTGTGCGTTCCCTCGGGGCACGCGGGCCGAGCTCGGGATGGCCATGGCGCTGGAAGTCCTAGAGGTGGTCATCGGCAGCAGCGCCGGTCGTCGAGGTGAGGTGGTGGAGCGGTGGATGGATGGATCGATGGAATTGGCTGGATTTGGTTGACTGGTGTGAAATCGAGGAGGGGATGGATCCCAAGAGGGATTTGGTGGAGTGGCGGCGGCTATGGGACAAACCCCCTAGAAATTAGGGCTGGCTTGATTTAGTAGGGGTTGGACCTTGTGTATTTATATGGCAGGTGGATTAAGTTGGGGCTATCGGATCCCTCCGACCGTAATCGGGCAATCGAGAAATAAATAGTTAGGAAGTCCAAATAGGAAAAAGGAGATGTTTTGTAGATGTTTGGGGATGATCCGGACACGACGGGGACGACTGCTCGGGTCGGGTCCGGGACAATTTTCGGACGCGCGCGCGAGGAGGGCCGCGGGCTGACGAGAGAGGTTAGGTTGGACCTGGCGGTAGGTAGTGGACTGTGCAGAAGGGCTCGAGCTGAGAGAAGAGAAGAGAAGAGAGAGAGGCCCGGCGACTGTTTCTGGAGATCGAAAACGTCCGACGATAGACCGGCTATAGTGCCGCTATAGTTTAACGTTTGGGCTATCAATTGAACCCCGAATGCAATGAAACTTGGCAGGCGACCTACTAACAACATAACAACACCGCATGCCAACTTTCAACCCATTCCGAGAACATTTTCCGGCCACTTATAAAATAATATTTCGGACATGCCGCGGGCGCGTGCAAGTGTACCTGGGCTCAGAACGGACAACAGAGAGAACAAGGAGGCCGGGACGGATGCAAGTTTTAAAACATGATGATGCAATGCACATGATGACATGATAAGATGCAACACGCAAGCAAATGACATGACAATGACATCGAATAACTGGAAGACACCTGGCACATCGGTCTCGGGGCGTTACAGTGCTGGAGCGCGCTTGCTTGGCCCATAGATGGATCTGGTTGCGCCGTCCTTTTGATGCGAGCCCTCACGTGGATCGCGTACTGGCTTGTGTGCGGCATCGTTTGCCGCTCTAAGTTGGCCACGAGGTCGTATATCTGACCAGATGGCTGTTTCGTTTTTTGATTGTGGGGGATCTAAGGCCTCCTCATCGAATTCAGGTAGCAGCTTTTGCTTCGGGTAGCTCTGTGTGTGGCGACTACCGCCGTATTTTGCTGCTGTGTTGAGTACTTTACTCCATCTAATTCTGAGTGTGTCTTGTGCAGCCCTGAGCCTTTGCTTCTGCTTTTTCAGACTCCTCGCAGTGGCAGCAAGCCTTTGATGGGTATTCTGTTGCTCCAGTGTGATGTCATCCGGACTGTTATCTTCGCCGGAGTCGGGTTGTTCGGTTTGATTATCCGTGTTGCCATGGTCGGACGGTGGTTCAATGCCGTGTTTGTCGTCCGCTGGCTCACCCTGCTCTATCGCTGGGTCTATATGATCGCTGTTTCTGCCGAGGCGGGATTTGGAGTGGTGCTTACACCGCCGATTTGACTGCTTCACGAGGGAACAATCCTCCGCTGCGTCCTTCCGTTCCTCGTCGTCGTTTTGTTTCGGTGTGTCCACCATGTATACATCATGTCGTGGAATTGTCACGGCAGATGTCCTAGTGTAAGGACTTAGTCGCGAGGCCAACGCATCTATGTGGTAGCTTGAGAGGGGTTGAGCGGAATCGAGAGACGCAACACAAGACAGGGATTTAGACAGCTTCGGGCCCCGGGAAACATCATCTGGTAAAAACCCTACATGCTGTTTGAGGCTAGGTCTCATTATCATCACGAGGGAGTCGCCGTAAACCGGCTCTCCTCTTTGTGTATAGCCCTAGAGATTATTGATTGTTGCCTGTCTCTCTTTTGGGGAACCCTGCCCCTCCTTATATATGTTGAAGGGGTGGGTTACATGTGGAGTCCTATTAGGATTAGGACTAGTCTATCTCTAATACAAACCGGATACAAGTCCTGGTCTTAACTCCTTGTAAAATATTCCTCATGCCTTTCCTCTTAAACCGGCTCACCATAGTATGAATCGGCCTTCTGGGCCATGGGCCTCGTCATCCATCTGACTCGCCCGCCAGGTTACTAATGAACCGCCAAGACCGGGCGGGTAGCCGGTGAACCGCCAAGCTCCGGGCGGGTTAACAGTGAGTCATCCAGTCCGGCCGGTTTATACTCCCGGCCGGTTTACGCCACGGGGTATATCCCCGACATTAGCCCCCAGTTTAATTTGGATTTATCCATGTTAAACGGATCCTGTAAAACAAATACAAGAACAAATTTGATAGACTATGCTCCGGGTTAAGAATTCTTGTAAACTGGCATCTGATCATTCTGAAGTCCTTGTCATTTCCTTCTTCTAAAAAATCCGGATCAATAACCAGCTTCATACTCAAATTGTTGATGTTGGCTTCTTATAAAAAATATTGTGAAGAATAATCCACTTGAGTCGGCTTCCAGAGCGCCGGTTTAAGAAATATTGGTCTTGAAATACTCATCCGATATTCAGCCGGTTTGAAGATGTAGAACTTGCCGGTTTATGATTACCACCATTGTCTGGTTATAAAAACTGATAATTCCGAGTCATAATTGTTGCAGACACCGCTTCATGATTGTTGCCAACGCTGGTTCATGATTATTAATAACGCCGGGTTGCAGCCACAGGGTCATAATGATTGGTGACGCTGGGTCAACCTAGTTTGCTCAATCAGAGAATTTGAAAATATTTCTTCGATAATAATATAATACCTGTAGCCCCCAAGTCTTTGAGCAGAACAAAGTGGTGGCTTAAGACTTTGCTTCAATATAAATATCACAATTTCGAAGAAATCCAGGTTGTTCATCTCAATCACTAGTCAGAATTGAGTATTCCCCATATGTAGCCCCCAAGTGCCGGGTTGTCATGCTTGCAGCAACCTGGGACTTGTAATTGCCTGATGCTCATAAAAACTTCAACCAGTGTAGCCCCCAAGGGCCGGGTCATTATGCAATAATAAGTAGGGACTTTGTAAATATAATCTTGTAAACTTTGAACAACAATGTGTAGCCCCCAAGGGCTGGCTCAGTAAGATAATATTGAGCTGAGACTTGATATATACTTCAATGAAAATAACATCATTTGATGTAACCCCCATCATGGGGCTTGAATCCACGTCCACAAGGTTAAGAGTCTTGTGCTTTACCAACTGAGCAGTGGACCTTGCAATATAATGGATAAAAAGCTTTGTACCTTGAACTGTTGATAGGAGCAATTGGTAGCCCCCAAGGGCCGGCTCATTATAATGTGATGAGTCGGGTCTTCAATAAGATGAACAAAGAATGACTTTGCATTAGCCCCCAAGTGTTATGGTGCATGCTTCCAGCGACATGAGACTTGCATGTAATCTCAATTTGAATAATGTAGCCCCCATCATTTATAAGCGCATGATTCCAATGGCGCAATCCAAATATATACTGGCGACATATAGTCCAAAGCCAGGCCGGTTTAATAAACTCCGGATAATTTCCCATCATATACTGGCGACTTATCGTCTTAAAGCCAGGCCGGTTTAATAAACACCGGATAATTTATCATCATGCTCTATTCAACCTGTCTCTGCATACAACAAGCTTAAAGTGTCCTGGCGGTTTACCGCCGGACGGGTCATAATGCCCAACATATAACCTGGGTTTATAACCAAGATTGCACTTAAGAATAATCAAACATGAAATATATCATACCTGTGATATTGAATCACATTGCTGGTTTTACCAACTTTTTGTAGTAAGAGTGATAACCCCAATCTTGAGTAATGATAACTCCTTTCATACTGTGCCGGTTGATGATAAACCGTACCGGGTTGTGATAAACACCGGTTTAACCATATATAATTCTGGCGACTCATAGTTAAACCAGACCGGGCTGATAGTCTCCGGATTATAACTTGATCCTGTATTGACAACTTGTAATTGAAAGTCAAGCCGGGTTAATGAACGCCGGTTTACTCCATAATAGGATGGTAATAGAAAATCAAAACCGGGCAGATAGTCTCCTGATTAAGATTTGACTGTGTTCCGCCAATTTGTATTTGAGAGTCGAACCGGATTAACAACGTTGTCGGTTTAAAAAACGCAACAAAAATCAAATAACAGTTATGAAAAAAATATGGAAGCAAAGGCAATGATAAAAAACCATTTGCAAAAATATGCTATACTGAGCTGATCAGATGGTATTACCATGGTCGGACAGGATCAAGGCCCCCAATAGGAGTGACAATGATTCAAGTCAGCCAGGTCCCCAAATGACTCGTGGCATATATGCCAGATCAAGAGGCGTGACAATGGTTCGGGTTCGACCATGCCCCCAAGTGAGTTTGTGGCCTTAGGCCGACCAAGAGGCGTGACTGGTTCAGACTTGACCATGTCCCCAAATGATGTGGTGGCTGTCGCCTATCAAAGGGTGTTCGTTGGTTCGGACACGACCAAGGCCCCCAGTGATAAAAAACAAATGTCAAGGGGTAAACCGGAGGCTGCTTTAAACAGAACCACTCCGTGTAACCTCGCATGACGAGAAAGACAGAGACCCCGCTTTATGAAGCAGAAGCCCCCATGTGATCAATAATATGTTAGGCCAATAAGGCAGGATACCCATGTTTGAACCGCGCATCATGGCAGCAGGTCCTCTTTGGTAATTTTTACCTTTTTTGCAAGAGATAAATTCTTCTTGAACCGGGATCTTGAACCGGATAGTGAGAGCTTCAAAGCTTTGTGGGAGAACAGACGTCCCTTAAACAGGATTGCAAACCGGAATCTTCATTTTCAGCCGGGAATTTTCTGACGGCCTTTCAACTCGAACTTGCGAGAAATTAATTCCTTTTTGAGCCGGACATTGTTAAACCGGATTTGAGAGCTTCAAAGCTTTGTGCGAGACAAATTCCCCTTGAACCGGATTGTAAACCAGATATTTGAGAGCTTCAGTGAGACTGACTTCCCTTGAACCGGATTGTAAACCAGAATCCTTTCTGATGATCCGGAACTTCTTCATTGAGCCGGGATTTTGTAACTGTCATATACTTTCTAAGCCGGAAATTTTCTGACGGCCTTCAAATAATAGTAGCCTCCGGAACCGGGTTATCTTTCCCTCCATCGTCCCGGGGTTCTTAAATTTGCTGAAACTGGCAAGATTTGCTAGTTATGTCATTGTAGCCCCCAAGTCTCAAAGGTGACTCGAGGAGTTGGCTTGAGATTCTCCATGTTCGACCGTGATATAAACCGGCATAACTTGTATATCATTGGTGTTGATAGTATGATGTGAATCCACAGAAGGTTGAGGTGACTGCGGCGAGTTATAAATGATCCCGTATGAACCGTGTCAGCAACTCGGTCAATGGTTCCTTCCAACGGGCAATTTGAAGTTAACCAAAACTGTAGTGGCGGCGACTTGTGCACCTGCCTATTGAGCCATCCAGCGCAAACGACGGTTGATGATAATTTGCCTCCAATTTGAAAGAAAATCGGGCTACCCAAGCTGTGACTTGCTCATATCCAATAAACAGCTCATGCAGACAGGTGCGGCCCGGTATGTCGATGTAGACCAGGCTGCGAGAGACGGACGGAAAATACAACCGCAGCATCAGAGGCCGCACAGACAGATGAGTCGGTCGCAGCGTTGTAGACCGGTTCGGACGGGCGAGTCAAACGCAGGCACGGTCCAAGCAAGTTGATGTAAACCGGGCTGTAAGGGCGGCGTCTTGCATGCGTCCATTCACCGTGTAATGTGGCACGGACGAACACCGGGCAGGACGTTGCCAGCGCGTGCTTCGTACCCATGGTATAAACCACGTTTATAATGAATAATTGTCCTGCACACAATACTGCAGACCAAGGCAAAGATAAACTGCTCTTTGACAAAAATAATATGCACTAATAAAATATATGTTAGATGGATATCACCTGATGTGTTAGGACAGAAATTATCCGCCATGGAGTTGATGATCACCACAGTGATGCTAAAATTAAGCATGGTCGAGTCGGCCAGACGAGCAGACGGATGATCCGGCCACGGTGTTGTAAACCGGTGCGGACGAGCAAGTTGTCCTCCGTGTTGTAAACCGGCGTGGACGCGAGAGGCGGCCACAACATTATAAACCGGTGTGGGAGTCTGTTAAGTAATGACAATCACCGGTGCCGAATGCTGTTGGCGTCTCTCCATCTCCATAGTATAACAACCCCCTTGTCATCAGTAATTATCCTGCATACAAATACTGCAAGACCAAGTGATTGTTCTCAGACAATTTAATTATGTACTGATAAAATAGATGGAATAGATAGCACCTGGTATTTTTCATAGCTGACAGCCGTGCATATCACTAGAACGTCGAACCAGACATATATGTTGGCGGTGAGACGCAGAGGCTGCAGCAGCTCAGAACAGACCCACCGAGCCATAGGCTTTCTCTCTTCTTTTCTTTTTTTTAAACGGCCCCCACTTTCTTTTTATACGGGCCAGTGACCCGGCGTGGAGTCACACGCGCGTTGTAGTGAGAAAGAGCTGCAACAGAGGCTTCTGAGACCGACGGCGTTGACTCGAAGGTGAAGGCTAGCAGGAGCAACCCGGCACCCGCTGGAAAAGATGCGGGCTGTGGCCATGGCGATCCAGAGGTACGGGGCGGTCCTCGACAGCTGCACGACGCGGGGCGATTTTTCGGCCAAGGCGGACAACAGTGGCAAGGCCGAACGTGGGCAGCCTTGGGCGAGGCGCAACGGCAGTTTGATTCGCCCGTAACGGCGATTTGGCGAAGCAAACCAGCGAGCCGGCAGTGGGTCGACGGCCAAGGAGTCCGAGACCGCCGAGGCGTCCCGGCGAGCGAGTCATAGCGACAGCTGCGATGATGGAGGTAACTCGGCGGGCTGCAGACCATGACGGCGGGTCGCCCTTGCCCGACAGCGTGAGGCCGTGGCGGGTTGACGCCGATGAGGCCGACGGGGCTCTGGCCTGGTCACTTCTCCGGCGTGGGCGGAGCACAGGGGTCCGGCTGGCGTCGGACCATGGCGAGGCGGCAGCACGACGGAGGATCCTGGAGGTGGAGCAGCAGTGGCGACAGGGAGGCGCGGCCATGGGATCGACCACAGGCGTTCTCCTGGCGCTGGATATATGCGTGTGCGCGGCGGTTGAATACACAGGCAGTTTCGGAGTCAGAGCAGAGGCGAAGACCTCGGTGGCCTCGGCGGTTCGAGGCAGCAAAGGCGAAGGCCGCAGTGAGTCACGACGGTTTAAGGTAGCTCGGCGCATCGGCGAGGCTGGCTCAGGCGCGACTGGTTTGACGAGGCGACGGCGGCTGACTGTAATGGCAGTACGAGGTTGATGCATAAGACGATTTAGAGGCAAAGTAAAGGCGCCCCAGTCTCGGCGGATCGGTATCTTCTCAAAGCCATGACGTCAGAGACGTGCCGCGGAGGTAAGGTCACAAAGGCGTCGGTCCATGGCCATCTCCTGCCCCTGGTCGCTGTTGGTTTTGACGATTCCTCTTTTCTTCTAAAACATGGACTCAATGAGGACAACAAGAGCCCCGCCCAGCCGTAGTAAATATAGACCTTTTCTCGATCTGATAAAGCTCCCGCGCGGATGTAGTAACCGAGCATAAAGTCTGACGTTGTACTAGTACTTAATTAGCACTAGCAATTGCTCGTGGATTGGCTCCATTTCTTTGTAATAAGTAATACTAGCAGCAGCGATGTATAGTCTCCTCGGGACTTGATCCTTCATGTGGATAACACGGTGTGGAGAATAGCAGCACCCAACCAACGGTGTACATCTGGATTTGAACAAACTATAGCAACAACGGTTGTACCCTCGTAGATCAACAGCTGAATCCGACACCTTTTCGGCAACTGTGGTCTTGATGACTCGGCGGTAGATTCCTGCCCGGTTTCGGTTTCGCCGGATCATGATAGCGCGTACAACGGCTGTACCGACCACATACACATCGCTCAATCTCAATCTCATACCCATCGCTCAATCTCAATCTCATACCCATCGCTCTAACCGCTCGCGATGACGTAAATCCTTGCGGGTTGACTAACCCGGCTGATGAATTCAATACTGATGTAGATCTTTCTGAACCGGTGATTCTTACCCGGAAAATTACCAACTTCTCAATCCATTAGGAAAATCCCTTCAAGAACTCAACACCACCGTACGCAAGCCCCACGGTGGGCGCCAACTGTCGTGGAATTGTCACGGCAGATGTCCTAGTGTAAGGACTTAGTCGCGAGGCCAACGCATCTATGTGGTAGCTTGAGAGGGGTTGAGCGGAATCGAGAGACGCAACACAAGACAGGGATTTAGACAGCTTCGGGCCCCGGGAAACATCATCCGGTAAAAACCCTACATGCTGTTTGAGGCTAGGTCTCATTATCATCACGAGGGAGTCGCCGTAAACCGGCTCTCCTCTTTGTGTCTAGCCCTAGAGATTATTGATTGTTGCCTGTCTCTCTTTTGGGGAGCCCTACCCCTCCTTATATATGTTGAAGGGGTGGGTTACATGTGGAGTCCTATTAGGATTAGGACTAGTCTATCTCTAATACAAACCGGATACAAGTCCTGGTCTTAACTCCTTGTAAAATATTCCTCATGCCTTTCCTCTTAAACCGGCCCACCATAGTATGAATCGGCCTTCTGGGCCATGGGCCTCGTCATCCATCTGACCTGCCCGCCAGGTTACTAATGAACCGCCAAGACCGGGCGGGTAGACGGTGAACCGCCAAGCTCCGGGCGGGTTACCAGTGAGTCATCCAGTCCGGCCGGTTTATACTCCCGACCGGTTTACGCCACGGGGTATATCCCCGACACATCATATGATGAAGTGGGCGTCCAGTGCCCTGTGGGCAGTGGCTCCTGTTCGTCTCCTGGATCATCGTCCATACCGTCGATGTCTTCGGAGTTGAAGTCGAGCATGTCGGTCAAATCGTCGACAGTGGCTACTAAGTGGGTGGTGGGTGGGTGGCGAATTTCTTTTTCATCCGCATCCCAATCCTGCCAGACAAGTTCGGCCAGGACTCTCCTGACAAGGAGAGAGACTTTAATGAATTCAGTATGTCGCCGAAGGGCGAGTGCTGAAAGATATCCGAGGAGGTGAACTCCATGATCGGTGCCCGGTCGGATTCGATAGGCACAGGCGCAGGCGGTTCGGAGTCCGTGGCCGGGGAAGAGTTCAGCAGTTCAGCGTCACGACTCCCGTGAAGGGTAAGGTCGATACTCGGCTCGATCGCCGCTGAGAATGCGGCCTTCATGGCGGGGTCTATCCACCCATCCATGGATGGCGCAATTGGCTCCGAATTGAGGGTCGGTGCGGTTATTCGGAGCATTCATGGATGGCTCCGAATTGACTTTAATGAATTCTAGCATGAATAATAAACATTTGCGCCATTCATGGATGGGTGGATAGACCCCGCCACAAAGGCCGCATTCTCAGCGGCGATCGAGCCGAGTATCGACCTTACCCTTCACGGGAGTCGTGACGCTGAACTGCTGAACTCTTCCCCGGCCACAGACTCCGAACCGCCTGCGCCCGTGTCTATCGAATCAGACCGGGCACCGATCATGGAGTTCACCTCCTCGGATATCTTTCAGCACTCGCCCTTCGGCGACATACTGAATTCATTAAAGTCTCTCTCCTTGTTTGAGCCTGCTATTGAGTGAATTAGCCTTAGCTCAGTGTTCATCTTTTGTCGAGCATCTTGAGTGGATCCCTGCCATGTGATTTGTTGCTATGTTAGAGTGCTGTAGCTTGTTGTTCTTGGTGCATTTAGATAGCCTCGCGCTGTTAATCGCAGATCGGTGCCATATTTGTTTTGCTTGTCCTTTGCAAACCGTGCATCCGATTTCGGTGATCTTTATATCGATTTCGACCGAAATCAACTCCTCTTTCCTGTGGCACTCTTGGAATTCCAAGTTGAGGCCAGGTTCAATCTTTCCTTTCCAAAGCATGCATATGCATCGCATATCACATCCCGCATATCATGCCATGTTTTGCATCATGTTGCTTGTGCATTGCACGTGGTTGATTGTGTCTCCCTTTGCTTGTGTTCTTTCTTTGGGTAGACCCGGGAGATGAGTTTGTGATCGAGGTACCCGTTGAGTAAGCTTTCAAGGATCAAGCTTTCGTCTTCTCGGAGAACTTTTTAGGCAAGATGACCATACCCTCGAAATCACTTCTATATTTGCTTGCTAGTTGCTCGCTCTTTTGCTATGCCTATGCTATGATACCTACCACTTGCTTATCATGCCTCCCATATTGCCATGTTAAGCCTCTAACCCACCTTGTCCTAGAAAACCGTTGTTTGGCTATGTTACCGCTTTGCTCAGCCCCTCTTATAGTGTTGCTAGTTGCAGGTGAAGATTGGAGTTTGTTCCTTGTTGGAACATGATTATTGTTGGGATATCACAAGTGTTTTGCCTGGTTATAAAGGGTGGAAGGCTCGGCCTTATGCCTGGTGTTTTGTTCCACTCTTGCCGCCCTAGTTTCCGTCATACCGGTGTTATGTTCCTTGATTTTGCGTTCCTTACACGATCGGGTTATAATGGGAACCCCTTGATAGTTCGCCTTGAATAAAACTCCTCCAGCAAGGCCCAACCTTGGTTTTACCATTTGACACCTAGCCTTTTCTTTCCCTTGGGTTCTGCAAACTCAAGGGTCATCTTTCTTTTAAACCCACGGGCCAGTGCTCCTCTGAGTGTTGGTCCAACTTGTCAGCCACCGGTGGCCACCAGGGGCGACTCTGGGCTGGCCTACCGAAAGTTTGGAAAATCTGGTGTGCCCTGAGAACGAGATATGTGCAGCTCCTATCGGGATTTGTTGGCACATCCGGGTGGCTTTGCTGGTCTTCTTTTACCATTGTCGAAAAGTCTTGTAACCGGGATTCCGAGCCTGATCGGGTCTTCCTGGGAGAAGGAATATCCTTCGTTGACACCCCTGCAGGGATTTGAACTTTCGAAAGCCGTGCCCGTGGTTATGGGCAGATGGGAATTTGTTAATGTCCGGTTGTAGAAAACCTAAAACTTATCTTATTTAAAATGCATCAACCGTGTGTGTAACCGTGATGGTCTCTTCTCGGCGGGGTCCGGGAAGTGAACATGGTGTTGGAGTTATGCTTGACGTAGGTTGTTCTAGGATCACTTCTTGATCATAGTTTCTCGAACGTGCTTTGCCTTCCCTTCTCGCTCTCATTTGCGTAAGCTAGCCACCATATATGCTAGTGTTTGCCGCATCTCCACCTCACATACCTTTTCCCTGCCTATAAGCTTAAATAGTCTTGATCGCGAGGGTGTGAGATTGCTGAGTCCCCATGACTCACAGAGTACTTCCAAAACCAGTTGCAGGTGCCGATGATATAGTGCAGGTGACGCAACCGAGCTCAAGGAGGAGCTCGATGAAGACCTTGTTTGTTATGTTGTTCCGTTTTTCAGTTGATCAGTAGTGGAGCCAAGTTGGGACGATCGAGGATCTGTAGCATTAGGGGTAGTCTTCTTTTATTTTGGTTCCGTAGTCGGACCTTGATGTATTTGGATGATGTAATGCTTTATTCATGTAATTGTGTGAAGTGGCGATTGTAAGCCAACTATGTACCTCTTTCTTATTCAGTACATGGGATGTGTAAAGATTACCCCTCTTGCGACATTGCCTTCAATGCGGTTATGCCTCTAAGTCGTGCTCCGACACGTGGGAGATATAGCCGCATCGAGGGTGTTACAATTTGGTATCAGAGATTACAAGGCATTTGGTAATAAAGAATGATCAAACTAAAGAAAAGAGAAGTTGAAAACACAAGGTGAATGCTTGCAATGATTTAGATGAATCTCCGTGGTGATATAATAGCGAGAGCTTGGAACTCTTGGAAAAGAAAAGACAAGCCTCTCGAACTGAGAATGTGATATGATGAACCTCCGGAATAAGGAATTGAATTTACTCGATGAAACAAGAATAAGAATTACATTATGCTTATCCTTTTAACCGGAGTGTTGTGCCCTCTTCTCAAGCTCTTTTCGCCTTATCAAGCCTTGCATCTCTTTTCAACCGGAGTGCTGTCCGAATTTGTTCCTCCTTGTTCCTCGTTTCTAACGGAGTGTTTTTCAACTTCAATCACCTCTGTGGTATTATTCCTTTCAAGTTGTTCAACTTTTCAAGGTTATTTGGTTTCACTCGTTTGTCAAAGAAGCAACTTAGTTTTACCTCTTCTCTTTCTCTTTCGTTTTCCCCTCTGGTGCCATTCTAGATCTCGGGACGAGATCCTCTCGTAGTGGTGGAGTGTAGTAACGCCCCGAGACCGATGTGCCAGGTGTCTTCCAGTTATTCGCTGTTGTTGCCTTGTCTTTTGCTTGCGTGTCTTGCATTTCATATCATGTCATCATGTGCATCGCATTTGCATACATGTTCGTCTCATGCATCCGAGCATTTTCCCTGTTGTCCGTTTTGCATTCCGGTGCTCCTATGTCCTACGGTGTCCCCTTTTACCTCTTTTCGTGTGTGGGTGTTAGACATTCTCGGATTGGACCGAGACTTGCCATGCAGCCTTGGTTTACTACCGGTAGACCGCCTGTCAAGTTTCGTGCCATTTGGACTTCGTTTGATACTCCAACGGTTAACCAAGGAACCGTAAAGGCCTCGTGTGTGTTGCAGCCCAACACCTTTCCAAAGTGGCCCAAAACCCACCTAAACCCCCTCCTTGATCTAGATCGTTCGATCACGATCGCCTGGCCGAAAACCGTGCTCAATTTGGAGCCTCCTAGCTCCCTCTACCTATAAAAAGGCCCTTCCATTCCAAATCCCGGGTCTCTTCCCCCCTAAACCCTAGATCCCTCGTCCTCCCGCGCGCCGGACACGTTCGGGCGCGCCGGACACACCGCGCCGCCGCCCCGCACCAGTGGCGTCGCGCCACGTGGCACGCCGGCCACCACCCGCGCCACGGCCCGCCCGGCCCGCTGCGAGCCCTCACGGCTCGGCAGGCGCGCGCCGCCGCCCATCTCCTCCCGCCGCCCGACCGCCCGCCGCCTCCTCTCACCGGCCGCCGCCCTCCGCCCGGCGACGCCGCCGACGCGCCTCGCCGCCTCGACGAGCTCCAGCAGCCGCGCCCGCGTCCTCCATCGCCACCTCGCCGCCCGGCGCCCCGGCGAGCTCCTCCCTCTCCCTCGAAGCTTCGGCGAGCTTCTCCAGCTCCGACCGCCACTCTGCTCTTCTCCGGCGACTTCAGCGATGAACCTTGATCCCCGTGCTGCTACAGTAACCGGTCGATCCAGATCTGAGATTCGGTTGACTTTTTGCCCTAACCCTAGAATTTTATGCATATTTCATCGCATCATATCTCTGCACCGGTGGCTTCGTTTTGAGCGTGTAGCATATCGAAATGTTTGTCTCGACGAGTACTTCATTTCATCTCATTGCATCATGTTCATTTGAGCTCATCCCGATGCCCTAAATGCTGTTGCAAGAGGGCTATGTGATGTTTAGTTTCAGATCCTTATCAGGATTTGGACATTTGTCATTTTTGCCATGGTTGATGTGTGCCTCCTATGATCTTGAGCCCTACATGAGTTTTGAACTATGTCATGCCATCATTATAGGGTGTATGCCATGTATTTTTGTGATCTCTATGGTGACTAGCACAAGCATGCAAAGTAGCTCTCGTAATGTTGCTGATTTCAGGGACTTAGAAATCTTCTAAGTCTTTGTCCTGTTAATATTTTTATGCCATGTATTCTTGTTGCTACAGAGTGATCCATGCCTCTTTTGAGCATGGTCAGTAAGGATGTTTTGTAGATATTGTTGTGCTCTATCCATCCATGTCTTTGTTTGCAATTATGGAGCACCCTACCTTGACTAAATCGAGCTCTACTTTTGCTATAAAATGTTCCTGACAGATTGTTTACATGTTAATCAATTTTGCCGAGGTTGTTGTAGTATGTCCTTGCATGCTATCAGGTTGTTCTTGCCATGTTTAGCTTCTATGCCATGCCTACTTGCTGGGTGTATGCTTAGTTTGTCATGCAATGCCTTGTGGTGAGTGCATCGAGCTCATAAACATGCCTACTTAATATCTGTTTTGCCATGTTCCAGTTTTCTAGTAAGTCTGAATCTGTTAACGATAATTGCTATGTTCACATGGTTGCCATTGTATTTTCTGATCCCTTTTGGCTTATGGTCAGTAAGGGACTTTTGTTGTATGTTTCGAGTAGCTTCATGCCTCACCTTGCTTTGCCATGATATGTTCCTGTAGCATGTTGTTATCTTGCTCTTAACATTGCTTCCCGATGTTAAATTCCTGACATGTTATTTCCACTAAGTCTGTACCCTGATATCTTTTGCACTTTTGCCATGCTTGTTTGAGCCTGCTATTGAGTGAATTAGCCGTAGCTCAGTGTTCATCTTTTGTCGAGCATCTTGAGTGGATCCCTGCCATGTGATTTGTTGCTATGTTAGAGTGCTGTAGCTTGTTGTTCTTGGTGCATTTAGCTAGCCTCGCGCTGTTAATCGTAGATCAGTGCCATATTTGTTTTGCTTGTCCTTTGCAAACCGTGCATCCGATTCTGGTGATCTTTATATTGATTTCGACCGAAATCAACTCCTCTTTCCTGTGGCACTCTTGGAATTCCAAGTTGAGGCCAGGTTCAATCTTTCCTTTCCGAAGCATGCATATGCATCGCATATCACATCCCGCATATCATGCCATGTTTTACATCATGTTGCTTGTGCATTGCACGTGGTTGATTGTGTCTCCCTTTGCTTGTGTTCTTGCTTTGGGTAGAGCTGGGAGATGAGTTCGTGATTGAGGTACCCGTTGAGTACGCTTTCGAGGATCAAGCTTTCGTCTTCTCGGAGAACTTTGCAGGCAAGATGACCATACCCTCGAAATCACTTCTATCTTTGCTTGCTAGTTGCTCGCTCTTTTGCTATGCCTATGCTACGATACCTACCACTTGCTTATCATGCCTCCCATATTACCATGTCAAGCCTCTAACCTACCTTGTCCTAGCAAACCGTTGTTTGGCTAAGTTACCGCTTTGCTCAACCCCTCTTATAGCGTTGCTAGTTGCAGGTGAAGATTGGAGTTTGTTCCTTGTTGGAACATGATTATTGTTGGGATATCACAACATCTCTTATTTAATTAATGCATCTATATACTTGGTAAAGGGTGGAAGGCTCAGCCTTATGCCTAGTGTTTTGTTCCACTCTTGCCGCCCTAGTTTCCGTCATACCGGTGTTATGTTCCTTGATTTTGTGTTCCTTACGCGGTCGGGTTATAATGGGAACCCCTTGACAGTTCGCCTTGAATAAAACTCCTCCAGCAAGGCCCAACCTTGGTTTTACCATTTGACACCTAACATTTTCTTTCCCTTGGGTTCTGCAGACTCAAGGGTCATCTTTATTTTAAACCCCCGGGCCAGTGCTCCTCTGAGTGTTGGTCCAACTTGTCAGCCGCCGGTGGCCACCAGGGGCAACTCTGGGCTGGCCTACCGGAAGTTTGGACAATCCGGTGTGCCCTGAGAATGAGATATGTGCAGCTCCTATTGGGATTTGTCGGCACATCCCGGTGGCTTTGCTGGTCTTGGTTTACCATTGTCGAAAAGTCTTGTAACCGGGATTCCGAGCCTGACCGGGTCTTCTTGGGAGAAGGAATATCCTTCGTTGATCGTGAGAGCTTGTGATGGGCTAAGTTGGGACACCCCTGCAAGGATGTGAACTTTTGAAAGCCGTGCCCACGGTTATGGGCAGATGGGAATTTGTTAATGTCCGGTTGTAGAAAACCTGAAACTTATCTTATTTAAAATGCATCAACCGTGTGTGTAACCGTGATGGTCTCTTCTCGGCGGGGTCCGGGAAGTGAACACGGTGTTGGAGTTATGCTTGACGTAGGTTGTTCTAGGATCACTTCTTGATTATAGTTTCTTGAACGTGCTTTGCCTTCTCTTCTCGCTCTCATTTGCGTAAGTTAGCCATCATATATGCTAGTGTTTGCTGCAGCTCCACCTCACATACCTTTTCCCTACCTATAAGCTTAAATAGTCTTGATCACGAGGGTGTGAGATTGCTGAGTCCCCGTGACTCACAGATTACTTCCAAAACCAGTTGCAGGTGCCGATGATATCGTGCAGGTGACGCAACCGAGATCAAGGAGGAGCTCAATGAAGACCTTGTTCGTTATGTTGTTCCATTTTTCAGTTGATCGGTAGTGGAGCCCAGTTGGGACGATCGGGGATCTATAGCATTAGTGGTAGTCTTCTATTATTTTGGTTCCGTAGTCGGACCTTGATTGTATTCTGGATGTTGTAATGATTTATTCTTGTATTGTGTGAAGTGGCGATTGTAAGCCAACTATGTACCTCTTTCTTATTCAGTACATCGGATGTGTAAAGATTACCCCTCTTGCGACATTGCCTTCAATGCGATTATGCCTCCAAGTCGTGCTCCGACACGTGGGAGATATAGCCGCAGCGAGGGTGTTACAAGTTGGTATCAGAGATTACAAGGCATTTGGTAATAAAGAATGATCAAATGAAAGGAAAGAGAAGTTGAAAACACAAGGTGAATCCTTGCAATGATTTAGATCAATCTCCGTGGTGGTATAATAGCGAGAGCTTGGAACTCTTGGAAAAGAAAAGACAAGCCTCTCAAACCGAGAATGTGATATGATGAACCTTCGGAATAAGGAATTGAATTCACTCGATGAAACAAGAATAAGAATTACATTATGCTTATCCTTTGAACTGGAGTATTGTGCCCTCTTCTCAAGTTCTTTTCGCCCTATCAAGCCTTGCATCTCTTTTCAACCGGAGTGCTGTCTAAATTTGTTCTTCCTTGTTCCTCGTTTCTAACGGAGTGTTTTTCAACTTCGATCACCTCTGTGGTATTATTCCTTTCAAGTTGTTCAACTTTTCAAGGTTCTTTGGTTTCACTCGTTTGTCAAAGAAGCAACTTAGTTTTACCTCTTCTCTTTCTCTTCCATTTTCCCCTCCGGTGCCATTCTAGATCAGACCTATGTGCCAGGTGTCTTCCAGTTATTCGCTGTTGTTGCCTTGTCTTTTGCTTGCGTGTCATGCTTTTCATATCATGTCATCATGTGCATCGCTTTTGCATACATGTTCGTCTCATGCATCCGAGCATTTTCCCCGTTGTCCATTTTGCATTCCGACGCTCCTATGTCCTCTAGTGTCCCCTTTTACCTCTTTTCGTGTGCGAGTGTTAAACGTTCTCGGATTGGACTGAGACTTGCCACGTGGCCTTGGTTTACTACCGGTAGACCGCCTGTCAAGTTTCGTGCCATTTGGACTTCATTTGATACTCCAACGGTTAACCGAGGAACCGTAAAGGCCTCGTGTGTGTTGCAGCCCAACACCTTTCCAAAATGGCCCAAAACCAACCTAAGCCCCTCCTTCATCTAGATCATTCGATCACGATTGCGTGGCTGAAAACCGTGCTCAATTTGGAGCCTCCTTGCTCCCTCTACCTATAAAAAGGCCCTCCCATTCCAAATCCCGGGTCTCTTCCCCTTTAAACCCTAGATCCCTCGTCCCCCCAGCGCGCCGGACACGTCCGGGCACGCCAGACATACCGCGCCGCCGCCCCGCACCAGTGGAGTCGCGCCATGTGGCACACTGGCCACCTCCCGCGCCCCGGCCCGCCCGGCCCGCTGCGAGCCCCCCGGCCTGGCAGGCGCGCGCCGCCGCCCATCTCCTCCTGCCGCCCGACCGGCCGCCGCCTCCTCTCACTGGCTGCCGCCCTCCGCCCGGCGCAGCCGCCGATGAGCTCCGGCAGCCGCGCCCGCGTCCGCCATCGCCACCTCGTCGCCCGGTGACCCGGCGAGCTCCTCCCTCTCCCTCGAAGCTCCGGCGAGCTTCTCCAGCTCCGTCTGCCGCACTGCTCTTCTCCGGCGACTTCAGCGACGAACCTCGATCCCCGTGCTGCTACAATAACCGGCCGATCCAGATCTGAGATTCGGTTGACTTTTTGCCCTAACCCTAGAATTTTATGCATATTTCATCGCATCATATCTCTACACCTGTGGCTCCGTTTTGAGTGTGTAGCATATCAAAATGTTCGTCTCGACGAGTACTTCATTTCATCTCATTGCATCATGTTCATTTGAGCTCATGCTGTTGCAAGAGGGATATGTGATGTTTAGTTTCAGATCCTTATCAGGATTTGGACATTTGTCATTTTTGCCATGGTTGATGTGTGCCTCCTATGATCTTGAGCCCTACATGAGTTTTGAAGTATGCCTTGCCATCTTTAGAGGGGTGTATGCCATGTATTTTTGTGATCTCTGTGGTGACTAGCACAAGCATGCAAAGTAGCTCTCATAATGTTGCTGATTTCAGGGACTTAGAAATCTTCCAAGTCTTTGCCCTGTTAATATTTTTATGCCATGTATTCTTGTTGCTACAGAGTGATCCATGCCTCTTTTGAGTATGGTCAGTAAGGATGTTTTGTAAATATTGTGGTGCTCTATCCATCCATGTCTTTGTTTGCAATTATGGAGCACCCTAGCTTGAGTCAATCGAGCTCTACTTTTACTATAAAATGTTCCTGGCAGAATGTTTACATGTTAAGCATTTTTGCCGAGCTTGTTGTAGTTGATCCATGCATGCTATGTTGTTGTTCTTGTCATGTTTAGCTTCTATGCCATGCCTACTTGCTGGGTGTATGCTTAGTTTGTCATGCAATGCCTTGTGGTGAGTGCATCGAGCTCGTAAACATGCCTACTTAATATCTGTTTTGCCATGTTCCAGTTTTTCACCAAGTCTGAATCTGTTAACGAAAGTTGCTATGTTCATGTGGTTGCCATTGTATTTTCTGATCCCTTTTGGCTTATGGTCAGTAAGGGACTTTTATTGTGTGCTTTGAGTAGCTTCATGCCATGCCTTGCTTTGCCATGTTATGTTCCTGTAGCATATTGTTATCTTGCTCTGAACATTGCTTCCTGATGTCAAATTCCTGGCATGTTGTTTATTTCACTAAGTCTGTAACCTGATATCTTTTGCATTTTTGCCATGCTTGTTTGAACCTACTATTGAGTGAATTAGCCGTAGCTCAATGTTCATCTTTTGTCAAGCATCTTGAGTGGATCACTGCCATGTGCTTTGTTGCTATGTTAGAGTGCAGTAGCTTGTTGTTCTTGATGCATTTAGATGGCCTCGTGCTGTTAATCGCAAATCGATGCCATATTTGTTTTGCTTGCCATTTGCAAACCGTACATCCGATTCCGGTGATCTTTATATCAATTTCGACCGAAATCAACTCATCTTTCCAGTGGCACTCTTGTGTTTCCAAGTTGAGGCCAGTTTCAATCTTTCCCTTCTGAAGCACGCATATGCATTGCATATCACATCCCGCATATAACGCCATGTTTTGCATCATGTTGATTGCGCATTGCACCGTGGTTGATGGTTGTTCCCTTTGCTTGTGTTCTTGCTTTGGGTAGAGCCGGGAGACGAGTTCATGTTCGAGGAACCCGTTGAGTACGCCTACGAGGTTCCAGCTTTCGTCTTCTCGGAGAACTTTGCAGGCAAGATGACCATACCCTCGAAATCACTTCTATCTTTGCTTGCTAGATGCTCGCTCTATTGCTATGCCTATGCTACGATACCTACCACTTGCTTATCATGCCTCCCATATTACCATGTCAAACCTCTAACCCACCTTGTCCTAGCAAACCGTTGTTTGGCTATGTTACCGCTTTGCTCAACCCCTCTTATAGCGTTGCTAGTTGCAGGTGAAGTTTAGAGTTTGTTCCTTGTTGGAACATGTTTATTGTTGGGATATCATTATATTATCTTGTCTACTTTAATGCATCTATATACTTGGTAAAGGGTGGAAGGCTCGGCCCTATGCCTAGTGTTTTGTTCCACTCTTGCTGCCCTAGTTTCCGTCATACCGGTGTTATGTTCCTTGATTTTGCGTTCCTTACACGGTCGGGTTATAATGGGAACCCCTTGATAGTTCGCCTTCAATAAAAATCCTCCAGCAAGGCCCAACCTTGGTTTTACCATTTGACACCTAGCCTTTTCTTTCCCTTGGGTTCTGCAGACTCAAGGGTCATCTTTATTTTAAACCCCCGGGCCAGTGCTCCTCTAAGTGTTGGTCCAACTTGTCAGCCGCCGGTGGCCACCAGGGGCAACTCTGGGCTGGCCTACCGGAAATTTGGACAATCTGGTGTGCCCTGAGAACGAGATATGTGCAGCTCCCATCGGGATTTGTCGACACATCTGAGTGGCTTTGCTGGTCTTGTTTTACCATTGTCGAAAAGTCTTGTAACCGGGATTCCGAGCCTGACCGGGTCTTCCTGGGAGAAGGAATATCCTTCGTTGACCGTGAGAGCTTGTGATGGGCTAAGTTGGGACACCCCTGCAGGGATTTGAACTTTCGAAAGCCGTGCCCGTGGTTATGGGCAGATGGGAATTTGTTAATGTCCGGTTGTAGAAAACCTAAAACTTATCTTATTTAAAATGCATCAACCGTGTGTGTAATCGTGATGGTTCTTCTCGGCGGGGTCCGGGAAGTGAACATGGTGTTGGAGTTATGCTTGACGTAGGTTGTTTTAGGATCACTTCTTGATCATAGTTTCTCGAACGTGCTTTGCCTTCCCTTCTCGCTCTCATTTGCGTAAGCTAGCCACCATATATGCTAGTGTTTGCTGCATCTCCACCTCACATACCTTTTCCCTACCTATAAGCTGAAATAGTCTTGATCGTGAGGGTGTGAGATTGCTGAGTCCCCGTGACTCACAGAGTACTTCCAAAACCAGTTGCAGGTGCCGATGATATCGTGCAGGTGACGCAACCGAGCTCAAGGAGGAGCTCGATGAAGACCTTGTTTGTTATGTTGTTCCGTTTTTCAGTTGATCAGTAGTGGAGCCTAGTTGGGACGATCGGGGACTTTGTTTCATTTGGGGTTGTCTTTATTTTGGTTCCGTAGTCGGACTTTGATTGTATCTGGATGAATATAGTGTTATTTATGCTATTGTGTGACATGGCGAGTGTAAGCCAACTATGTATCTGTTTCCCTTTTTCATTACATGGGTTGTGTGAAGATTACCCCACTTGCGACATTGCTTACAATGCGGTTATGCCTCTAAGTCGTGCTTTGACACGTGGGAGATATAGCCGCATCGTGGCTGTTACAGGACACCATATGAACTGTGGTTTAGCAGGAAACCTAAGATGTCGTTTCTTAAAGTTTGGGGCTACGATGCTTATGTGAAAAAGCTTCAACCTGATAAGCTTGAACCCAAATCAGAGAAATGTGTCTTCATAGGATACCCAAAGGAGACTATTGGGTACTCCTTCTATCACAGATACGAAGGCAAGATATTCATTGCTAAGAATGGATCCTTTCTAGAGAAGAAGTTTCTCTCGAAAGAAGTGAGTGGGAGGAAAGTAGAACTTGATGTGGTAATTGTACCTTCTCCCGAATTGGAAAGTAGTTCATCACAGAAATCAGTTCCAGTGATTCCTACACCAATTAGTGACGAAGCTAATGATGATGATCATGAAACTTCATATCAAGTTACTACCGAACCTCGTAGGTTAACCAGAATACGATCCACACCAGAGTGGTACGGTAATTCTGTTCTGGAGGTCATGTTACTTGACCATGACGAACCTACAAACTATGAGGAAGCGATGATGAGCCCAGATTCCACAAAATGGCTTGAGGTCATGAAATCTGAGATGGAACCATGTGTGAGAACAAAGTGTGGACTTTGGTTGACTTGCCCGATGATCGTCAATCCATAGATAATAAATGGATCTTCAAGAAGAAGACTGACGCTGACGGAAATGTTACTATCTACAAAGCTCGACTTGTTGCAAAAGGTTTTCGACAAGTTCAAGGAGTTGACTACAATTAGACCTTCTCACCCGTAGCGATGCTTAAGTCTGTCTGAATCATGTTAGCAATTTCCGCATTTTATGATTTTGAAATTTGGCAAATGGATGTCAAAACTGCATTCCTTAATGAATATCTTAAAGAAGAGCTGTATATGATGCAACCAGAAGGTTTTGTCGATCCTAAAGGTGCTAACAAAGTGTGCAAGCTCCAGCGATCCATTTATGGACTGGTGCAAGCCTCTTGGAGTTGGAATATATGCTTTGATAGTGTGATCAAAGCATATGGTTTTGTATAGACTTTTCGAGAAGCCTGTCTTTACAAGAAAGTGAGTGGGAGCTATGTAGCATTTCTAATATTATATGCAGATGACATATTGTTGATTGGAAATAATACATAATTTCTGGATAGCATAAAACAATACTTGAATAAGAATTTTTCAATGAAAGACCTCGGTGAAGCTGCTTATATATTAGGCATCAAGATCTATAGAGATAGATCAAGAGGCTTAATTGGACTTTCACAAAGCACATACCTTGATAAAGTTTTGAAGAAGTTCAAAATGGATTGCTACCTCTTGAGCACTGCGTTGGTTTTCCCTTGAAGAGGAAAGGGTGATGCAGCAAAGTAGTGTAAGTATTTCCTTCAGTTTGTGAGAACCAAGGTATCAATCCAGTAGGAGGCCACATTCAAGTCCCTTGCACCTACACAAACAAATAAGAACCTTGCAACCAACGCGATAAAGGGGCTGTCAATCCCTTCACGGCCACTTGCAAAAGTGAGATCTGATAGAGAAGATAAGATAATATTTTCGGTATTTTTATGATAAAGACTAAAAGTAAAGAAGATTACATCGAATAGATCTCCTAGAGAATTGAGGAGAACTTTGTATTGAGATCCAAAGAGAGAGAAGAAGTCATCTAGCTAATAAATATGGACCCGAAGGTCTGAGGTAAACTACTCACACATCATCGGAAGGGCCATGGAGTTGATGTAGAGGCCCTCCATGATCAATGTCCCCTCCGGCGGAGCGCCAAAAAAGGCCCCAAGATGGGATCTCACGGGTATAGAAGGTTGCGGTGGTGGAATTAGGTTTTCGTGGTGCTCCTCGATGGTTTGGGGGTACGTAGGTATATATAGGATGAAGAAGTAGGTCGGTGGAGCCACGAGGGGCCCACGAGGGTGGAGGGCGCGCCCAGGGGAGGTAGGCGCGCCCCCTGCCTCGTGGCCTCCTCGTTGATTGCTTGACGTCTACTCCAAGTCCGCTGGATCATGTTTGTTCCAAAAATCATGCTCCCGAAGGTTTCATCCCGTTTGGACTCCGTTTGATATTCTTT
Source organism: Triticum dicoccoides (assembly GCF_002162155.2). Taxonomy (NCBI): domain Eukaryota; kingdom Viridiplantae; phylum Streptophyta; class Magnoliopsida; order Poales; family Poaceae; genus Triticum; species Triticum dicoccoides. The sequence goes on along the minus strand of NC_041392.1, from coordinate 510,812,712 downwards.
TTCTGCGAAACACTGAAATAAGCAAAAACCAACAATTTGGGCTGGGCCTCCGGTTAATAGGTTAGTGCCAAAAATAATATAAAAGTGTATAAATAAGCCCATTAAACATCCAAAACAGAATATATAATAGCATGGAACAATCAAAAGTTATAGATACGTTGGAGATGTATCAAGCATCCCCAAGCTTAATTCCTGCTCGTCCTTGAGTAGGTAAATGATAAAAACAGAATTTTTGATGTGGAATGCTTCTTAGCATAATTTTCAATGTAATTCTTTTTATTGTGGAATTTAGATCCGAAAGATTCAAGATAAAAGTTTAATGTTGACATAAAAACAATAATACTTCAAACATGCTAACCAAGAAATTATGTCTTATCAAAATAACATACCCAATGAAAGCTTATCCCTACAAAATCATATAGTTAGGCTATGTTTCAATTTTGTCACACAAAACGTTCTCATCATGCATAACCCCGATGACAAGCTGAGCAATTGGTTCGTACTTTTTAACGCGCTTTAGCCTTTTCAACCTTACGCAATACATGAGCGCAAGCCATGGATATAGCACTATGGGTGGAATAAAGTATAATGATGGGGGTTATGAGAAGACAAAAAGGTAGAAAGTCTCACGTTGACGCGGCTAATCAATAGGCTATGGAGATGCCCATCAATTGATGTCAATGAGAGGAGTAGGGATTGCCATGCAACGGATGCACTAGAGCTATAAATTTATGAAAGCTCAACAAAAGAAACTAAGTGGGTGTGCATCCAACTTGCTTGCTCACGAAGACCTAGGGCATTTTGAGGAAGCCCATCATTGGAATATACAAGCCAAGTTCTATAATGAAAAATTCCCACTAGTATATGAAAGTGACAACATAGGAGACTCTCAATCATGAAGATCACGGTGCTACTTTGAAGCACAAGTGTGGAAAAAGGATAGTAACATTGTCCCTTCTCTCTTTTTCTCTCATTTTTTTCTTGGGCCTTTTTTTCTTTGGCCTCTTTTTTTATTTAGTATGGAATCTCATCCCGACTTGTGGGGGAATCATAGTCTCCATAATCCTTTCCTCACATGGGACAATGCTCTAATAATGATGATCATCACACTTTTATTACTTACAACTCAATACTTAAAACAAAATATGACTCTATGTGAATGCCTCCGGCGGTGTACCGGGATATGCAATGAATCAAGAGTGACATGTATGAAAAATTATGAATGGTGGCTTTGCCACAAATACGATGTCAACTACATGATTATGCAAAGCAATATGACAATGATGGAGCGTGTCATAATAAACGGAACGGTGGAAAGTTGCATGGCAATATATCTCAGAATGGCTATGGAAATGCCATGATAGGTAGGTATGGTGGCTGTTTTGAGGAAGATATAAGGAGGTTTATGTGTGATAGAGCGTATCATATCACGGGGTTTGGATGCACCGGCAAAGTTTGCATCAACTCTCAAGGTTAGGAAGGGCAAAGCACGGTACCGCAGAGGCTAGAAAATTGTGGAAGGTTGAGAGTGCGTACTTATTGCAAAAGTGTATTAGCCCTCGAAGCAAAGTACCACTACGCATGCCCCTAGAGGGATAGATTGGTAGGAAAAGACCATCACTCATCCCCGACCGCCACTCATAAGGAAAGCAATAAAAGAACACCTTATGTGTCAAAATTGTCACACAACTTTTACCATACATGCATGCTACAGGACTTGCCAACCTTAACACAAGTATTTCTCAATTTCACAATTACTCAACTAGCACACTCTAATATTATCACCTTTATATCTCAAAACACCTATGAAGTATCAAACTTCTCATGATATTCAATGAACTCAATATGGAAGTTTTTATTATGCTCATCTTAGATGCCTATCACATTCGGATTAATTTCACAATTAAAGCAAATTACCATGCTGTTTAAGACTCTCAAAATAATATAAGTGAAGCATGAGAGATCAATAATTTTATAAAATAAAACCACCACCGTGCTCTAAAAGATATAAGTGAAGCACTAGAGCAAAAACTATATAGCTCAAAAGATATAAGTGAAGCACATAGAGTATTCTAACAAAATCCGAATCATGTGTGTCTCTATCAAAAGGTGTGTACAGCGAGGATGATTGTGATAAACTAAAAAGAAAAGACTCAAATCATACAAGATGCTCCAAGCAAAACACATATCATGTGGTGAATAAAAATATAGCCCCAAGTAAAGTTACCGATAGACGAAGACGAAAGAGGGGATGCCTTCCGGGGCATCCCCAAGCTTAAGCTTTTGATTGTCCTTGAATTTTACCTTGAGGTGCCTTGGGCATTCCCAAGCTTAAGCTCTTGCCAATCCTTGTTCCATAATCCATAAAATCTTTACCCACAACTTGAAAACTTCACAACACAAAACTTAAAGGAAAATCTCGTGAGCTCCGTTAGTAAAAGAAAACAAACCACCAGTTCAAGGTACTGTAATGAACTCATTATTTATTTATATTGGTGTTAAACCTACTGTATTCCAACTTTTCTATGGTTCATAAACTCTATTACTAGCCATAGATTCATCAAAATAAGCAAACAACACACGAAAAACAGAATCTGTCAAAAACAGAACAGTCTGTAGTAATATGTAGGTTTCGAATACTTCCAGAACCCCAAAATTTATAAAATAATTTTCTGGACATGAGGAATTTATCTATTAATCATCTTCAAAAAAATAACTAAATAGCGCTCTCCAATAAAAAAATGGCAGCAATTCTCGCGAGTGCTAAAGTTTCTGTTTTTTACAGCAAGATCGCAAAGAGTTTCCCCAAGTCTTCGCAAAGGTTCTACTTGGCACAAACACTAATTAAAAGCATAAAACCACATCTAAACAGAGGCTAGATGAATTATTTATTACTAAACAGAATCAAAAAGCAATAAACAAAAATAAAATTGGGTTGCCTCCCAACAAGCGCTATCGTTTAACGCCCCTAGCTAGGCATAAAAGCGAAGATAGATCTAGCTGTTGCCATATTTGGTAGGCAATCCATAGGTGGATCTCATAATAGATTCATATGGTAATTTAATCTTTTTATAGGGAAGTGTTCCATGCCTTTCCTTAAAGGAAATTGGAATCTAATATTCCCTTCCTTCATATCAATGATTGCACCAATCGTTCTAAGGAAAGGTCTACCAAGAATAATAGGACATGAAGAATTGCAATCTATATCAAGAACAATGAAATATATGGGCACATAATTCCTATTTGCAACAATACTAACATCATTAATTCTTCCCATAGGTTTCTTAATGGTGGAATCCGCAAGGTTCAAGTTTAAAGAACAATCATCAAATTCACGGAAACCTAGCAAATCACACAAAGTTTTTGGGATCGTGGAAACACTAGCACCAAAATCACACAAAGCATAGAATTCATGATCTTTAATTTTAATTTTAATTGTAGGTTCCCATTCATCATAAATTTTTCTAGGGATAGAAACTTCCAACTCAAGTTTTTCTTCATACGATTGCATCAAAGCATCAACGATATGTTTAGTAAAAGCTTTATTTTGACTATAAGAATGAGGAGAATTTAGCACAAATTGACACAAGGAAATACGATCTATCGAAGTGCAATTATAATAATTAAATTCCTTGAAATCCAAGATATTGGTTCATTGCTACTAAAAGTTTTGACCTCTCCAATCCCACTTTTATCAATTTTTGCGTCAAGATCTAAAAACTCTGAATCATTGGGACGCCTTCTAACTAAAGTTGACTCATTTCCAGTTCCATCATTATCAAGATTCATATTGCAAAACAAAGATTTAATATGGGACACATCAATAAGTTTTAGATCTTCATCTTTATTATCATGGAAACTAGAAGAACACGCTTTTATGAAGCAATCTTTTTTAGTACGCATCCTAGAGGTTCTTTCTTTGCACTCATCAATGGAAATTCTCATAGCTTTGAGGTACTCATTGATATCATGCTTAGGTGGAATAGATCTAAGTTTCAAAGAATCAACATCAAGAGAAATTCTATCCACGTTCCTTGCCAACTCATCAATCTTAGACAATTTTTCTTCAATCAAAGCATTGAAACTCTTTTGTGAACTAATAAATTCTTTAATATTAGATTGAAAATTAGAGGGCATCTTATTAAAATTTCCACAAGAGTTATTGTAGGAATTACCATAATTATTAGAGGAATTATTAGGGGACGGCCTAGGATTAAAGTTTCCTCTATACGCATTGTTACCAAAATTATTCCTACCAACAAAATTCACATCCATAGATTCATTATTATTCTCAATCAAAGTAGACGAAGGCATATCATAAGGATCAGAAGAAACACTCTTATTAGCAAACAATTTCATAAGTTCATCCATCTTTCCACTCAAAACATTAATTTCTTCAATCGCATGAACCATTTTACTAGTAGATCTTTCAGTGTGCCATTGAGAATAATTAACCATAATATTATCTAGGAGTTTAGTAGCTTCTCCTAAAGTGATTTCCATAAAAGTGCCTCCTGCGGCTGAATCTAAAAGATTTCTAGAAGCAAAATTCAATCCGGCATAATTTTTTTGCATAATCATCCAAAGATTCAAACCATGTGTAGGGCAATTACGTATCATTAATTTCATTCTCTCCCAAGCTTGTGCAACATGTTCATGATCAAGTTGCTTAAAATTCATAATATTGTTTCTAAGAGTGATGATCTTAGCGGGAGGAAAATACTTAGAGATAAAAGCATCTTTGCACTTATTCCAAGAATCAATACTATTTTTAGGCAAAGACGAAAACCAAGTTTTAGCATGATCTCTAAGGGAAAACGGGAATAGCTTCAGTTTAACAATATCATTATCCACATCTTTCTTCTTTTGCATATCAGACAAATCAACAAAGTTGTTTAGATGGGTAGCGACATCTTCACAAGCAAGGCCGGAAAACGGATCTTCCATGACAAGATTCAGCAAGGCAGCATTAATTTCACAAGATTCATCATCGGTAAGAGGAGCAATCAAAGTGCTAATAAAATCATTATTGTTGGTATTGGAAAAGTCACACAATTTTAGTATTATCTTGAGCCATCGTGACGAGCAAGCAATCCAACACACAAGCAAACAAGAGACAAGCCAAAAGAGGCGAATGGAAAAGATGGCGAATAAAACGGCAAGGGTGAAGTGGGGGAGAGGAAAACGAGAGGCAAATGGCAAATAATGTAATGTGAGGGATAAGAGTTTGTGATGGTACTTGGTATGTCTTGACTTGTGCGTAGACTCCCCGGCAACGGCGCCAGAAATCCTTCTTGCTACCTCTTGAGCACTGCGTTGGTTTTCCCTTGAAGAGGAAAGGGTGATGCAGCAAAGTAGCGTAAGTATTTCCCTCAGTTTTTGAGAACCAAGGTATCAATCCAGTAGGAGGCCACGCTCAAGTCCCTTGCACCTACACAAACAAATAAGAACCTTGCAACCAACGTGATAAAGGGGTTGTCAATCCCTTCACGGCCACTTGCAAAAGTGAGATCTGATAGAGAAGATAAGATAATATTTTTGGTATTTTTATGATAAAGACTAAAAGTAAAGAAAGCAAAATAAACGGCACAAGAAATAGCTTGTTGACGGGAGATTAATATGATGGAAGATAGACCCGAGAGCCATAGGTTTAACTAGTGGCTTCTCTCAAGATAGCATAAGTATTACGGTGGATAAACAAATTACTATCGAGCAATTGATATAATTGAGCATAGTTATGAGAATATATAGGTATGACCATGTATATAGGCATCACGTCCGTGACAAGTAGACCGACTCCTGCCTGCATCTACTACTATTACTCCACACATCGACCGCTATCCAGCATGCATCTAGAGTATTAAGTTCATAAGAACGGAGTAACGCTTTAAGCAAGATGGCATGATGTAGAGGGATAAACTCATGCAACATGATATAAACCCCATCTTTTTATCCTCGGTGGCAACAATACAATATGTGTCGTTTCCCCTAATGTCACTGGGATCGAGCACCGCAAGATTGAATCCAAAGCTAAGCACTTCTCCCATTGCAAGAAAGATCAATCTAGTAGGCCAAACCTGTCGGTTCTGGGAACGGGGGTCCCCAGACTTGCCTGCCTGCGGCCTGCGGCGTGGCTCAAAGGGGGGCCCAGAACGGCCCATCTTCACCAACACAGACCCAAGACCCTCATGAGGGGCCAAGCCTCGCGGGGCGGACGACACGGAGCTTCCTCAGGCACGGCCTCATCAGGCTGGCTCGCGAGGAGGCGGAGAAATCAAGGCGGGGTACCTCACGAGGTGCCTGTGACGCAAGCCATGACGACCAAAGGCGCCAGGCGGGTGCCAGCCCGCGCAGTGTCCTCCTTTCCTCTTTGGCGCAAAGGGGGCAAGCGCAACCGCGGAGTACCGAGGCATCAGGAAAAGGTTGCCATTTTGGTGCAACAAGACCAAGACCAGGAGGACTGCAAGACGGAGGTCATCATGGATACCAAGACGGCGTCACCACCAGAGCTTTGTGCAGGCGAAGACTACTTTTTTCAGGATAGCTGGTACTAGCTGCCCCCCTTCAAATTAGCCCGCCATTGTTGGCTCCCTTCCCGCTCGATATTTGGGAAGAGGACCAGGGCCTCTATAAATAGGACCAGCCCCCCCACAGGAGAACAAGAGGAGAAGGGGGAGGATCAAGAATTAGGGAATCAACAATCAGGGAGAATCAGAGAGAGAGAGAGAGAGAAGGGTGACTGAACTCCTCCCAGCAGTTCATCACCCCAGCCAAGAGCAGACCCTCGCGAGGCTGTTCTTCCTTGTATTGTTCATCATCATCAGCCCAAGAGGCAATCCACCATGCCACACACTGTAGTAGGGTATTACACCACAACGGTGGCCCGAACCAGTATAAACCCTGTGTCTCTCGTGTTGTTCTTTCCATAGCTTAGATCTTAGCGAGGCGGAGGGGTGCAGGTAGGTAGGAGGCGAAATCTCCGCACGCACCCCAGTGTTCGAACCTCAAGGGTCTGCCGGAACCCGAAATCCGACATTTGGCGCGCCAGGTAGGGGTGCGCCGGAATTCATCTTCCACCACCCCGTTCTCCTCCGACCATCGCGCCCACGTCTGACGCTCGTCGGGCCCGCGCCGAGCGCCGGGCCGCTCTCGCTTCCCGCGTCGCCCAGACGGCTCCTGTCGGCGGGCGTCCTCGCCGTTCCCCGTCACCTGCCGTCAACGCCGCCACCGGCCCGGCGGGGGACAAGCAGCAAGCATCGTCTCAGCATCCGTCCGTGCGGCAAGACGGCCGCACCGCAACTCCCTTGCTCACCCTAGCTGGTTCTTCGTCCCGCGCGCTCCGCGCACCCATGGAGGCTCGAGCTGCGCTCATCGCGGCAAACGAGCTCCTGCGCTACCATCCCGTCGACGACGTCTATGAAGAATGGCTCGACCGCGTTGCCGAGCTCGTCCGCGCCGCAGGGGGCTCTCCTGCGCCGTCTGTTCCGCTGCACCGCACCCTGCCCCGCGCGGGCGACGAAGCTCCAGCGGTGCCCCGGCCGCCTCCTCCTCAAGAAGGCGCCATGGCTCCAAGGCGCGTGGCCCCTGGCCGGAACCCGCTCCGTCAGGTGCCAGCGCAACAAGAGCAGAGCTGCCAGGAAGTCCCTCACCCGCAAGAAGCTGCCCGGGCACTCCCTGCTCCAGCATGTCGCGACCATGCTCCCGCTCCCGCATGTCAAGACCCAGCTGCAGCGCGTGGGGACATGCAAGACCAAGCTCTCCGTCACCCAAGGCCTCCCGTGGCCACATCAGGCTGCCGTGCCTTCACCACCGAGCTACGCAACGTCACGTGGCCCGGCAAGTTCAAGCCAGACCTGCCTCCTCGTTACGATGACACGGCTGACCCTGCGGAGTTCCTCCAGCTCTATGAGCTGGGCATAGAAGCTGCCAACGGAGACGAGAAGGTCATGGCAAACTGGTTTCCCATGGCACTCAAGGACGGGGCCCGCACCTGGCTCCTGAACCTGGCTCCAGGAACGATCTCCTCCTGGGACGAGATGCGCACCCGCTTCATCGCCAACTTCCAAGGTACTCGCCACCGGCCACCCGCCGTGAGCGACATGCACCGCATCAAGCAACAACCCGGGAAGACCCTGCAGAAGTACATCCAGCGCTTCAACAACGCACGCCTCAAGATTCCCAAGGTGACTGAGGAGGCCATCATCTCAGCCTTCTCCGACAGCGTGCGCGATGTCAAGATGAAGGAGGAGCTGGCGATGCATGAAGACCTGTGCACTTCCTTGGAGCTGTTCAACTTGGCAACCAAGTGCGCCAGGGCTGAGGAAGGGCGTCTCTCCCTCCTCGAGCTACCTGCCGCAGACCCAGAAGAGAAGAAGCCCAAGGCCAAGGATGTGAAGCGCAAGGGGGCCGCCGTGCTCGCGGCAGAACCAGACACCAAGTGGGGTAGGGATCAGCCCAAACCTTCCAAGGGCAGCCGGTACTGTGTGTACCACGACCTCCACACCCACAACACCAATGAATGTCAAGAGCTCCGAGCCGTGCGGGAAGGAAGGATCGGCCGTCACCCCGACCGTGGTGACCGGGGCTACGATCGAGGAGGACGAAGGAATGCAGGACGCTGGGAAGACCGTGGCCCGCGCCAAGGGTGGCGTGATCAACCTCACGAGGATCACTGGCAAGACCCGCCTCGCGAGGGAGACTGGAGGGATCAGCCTCACGAGGATCGCCCGCAAGGCAACGCAGGCCTCCCTTTGCTGCCACTGCAGCCAAGGAGAAACGAGGACCGCCACCAAGACGAGGGGGCTGGGGGCTTCCAGGAGCCGCGCGCGATCGCCTGCATCCTGGGCGGGGCTCAGGCCCCAGCCTCTCAACGCATCTTCAAGCAGTTCGCCCGCGAAGTGAATGCAGTCCTCCCCAGGCTTGAAGCCACGCGCCCTCTTAGGTGGTCGGCGTGCGCCATCACGTTCAGCTCAGCAGATCAGCTCAAGTGTGCGGCTACAGCCGGAGTCCTCCCAATGCTTTGTTCCCCAATCATCAGCAACGCGGTGGTCACCAGGACCCTCATCGATGGCGGGGCAGGGCTCAACGTCCTGTTCGTGGAAACATTCAACAATCTCCAAGTGCCCTACAACTAGCTTCAGCCAACCAAGCCTTTCTCCGGAATCACCGACGGCTCCACGGTCCCGATTGGGCAGGTCCACCTCCCTGTCACCTTCGGGGCACGCGACAACTACCGCACCGAGCTCATCGACTTCGACGTCGCTCACATTCGCCTGCCGTACAATGCCATCCTTGGGTACCCAGCGCTGGCCAAGTTCATGGCCGTAACTCACCACGGCTACAACGTCCTCAAGATGCCAGGAAGTGGCGAAGTCATCACGGTGCCCTGTGAAGAGAAGGACGCGGTGTGTTCCCTGGAACGAGCCTTTTAGGCCGCGTCACTGGAAGACCCGGATCGCGGAAGCAGGAGGCTTCCCGAGACCGCCCCCAAGAAGAAGAAGACGTCGTCTGGCCCGGCCCCTCAGGAGGCAGGCCCCTCTGGGCCCATGCCTGCCCAGGGGGAACCTCCTTCCATCGCATAGGGAAGCGCGCCCGGCACCCTCCTCAGGCAGGGCTCGGGGGCTCTCCCCTGGAGGGCCACCGACCTGGCTAGGGTCACGAGGGAGGCGCTTGGGCACCACATGGAGGCGTGTTTCGAAGCACGTTTCCCTCAAGAAGGAGTAAGGCAAGGAGAGCCAGACCCTCAGGAGTTCGTCAGCAAGGCCATTCAGGAGTTACAGGAGTCAAGCGTCATGAAAGGCGGCCGCCGTCTACCAGCAGTGGCTCCCCATCCAGGCGAGGATGGTGGGCTGCGCGTCTGCATCGACATACCAGGGCTCAACCGAGTCGCCTCTCTGGAGCGCCCCTGGCCCTCGCGAGTGGGGCGCTGCGGAGGTCCACCCCACAGCTACGTTCGCATGCCTTACGGCTTATCGAACGCGGCTGCCACATACCAGCGCCTGATGAGGGGCATCATGGAGGCACAAGAGGCCAGGCATTCCGCAGCCCTGGCGGAGATGGAGATGGTCCGCGGGGAGTCGCCAGGACCTCCGGAGCCTCCCGAGGCCCCCGGGCCTGGGGGCTCGTGAGGATCGGCATCCGCAGCCCACCAAGTCTGCTACACCAACACCCCTTCGTCCTCAACGTCATCAGGTGACATCTTTCAAGTTTCACTTCCAGCTGGGAGCGCCCCCCAGGGCTGCATTATTCCCAGGCCGCGTGGGTCCATCCCTGCGGCATGTATCCCTTTTATTTCATGTTGTTAGCTTACCTTGTTGGGGGCGCCCCTGGGGCTGCATCATCCCCAAGTCGCTCGGGCCTGGCCCAGTGATGTCCGCCTTCCCAGCATCTATTTGGATGAATCCACTCCTTCGCGGCTAATGTGTTTGACCTAGCTGCCCGCTCAACTAACACCAACTGACGGAACTGCTCTGAAACGGCATGACGCTTGCGCATGGGTCCGTCCCTGCAACGCCGACAAACCTGAATGGCTGCGCTCTAGCCGCGGCAGCCCCGCATGGCGCCACCTCGTCAAGCCTTTAGTGCCTCGTACCCCTCGGAAGCAACCAATGGTTGACTGTCAATTGTCATGGCAACCCCTCGTTTTTTCTATGATGGGTCTACAGGATCTCCTGAAGGAGCTGCGTCAGGCGAGGCCCATGCGGTGTCTCCTTCACTCTCATCCGCGCGAACCGCTTGCATGTTAAAGGGGGGTGCCTGAGCATCGCGACTCAGGGCTCCTACTGGCTCTCTAGCCCTCACCCTCTGGCCTTGTCCACGGCATCACGACCTGGCATACCAGCGACGGCTGAGACTCGCTCGAGGGCCGGGACCCGAGGACGTAGAGCAGAAAGGGGAGCAAAGGCGAGAGGGGAGGGACACGCGAGTACCTTGCCGAGCAACCTCGCGCCTGCCGATGCACGGACCCGGCGACACACCAGAGAGCGGCCCCTGATTCTCGAGATAAGTCACCACCCGGAAGCGCCAGCTACCGTGGCACCACCCCCGCACCTAATGCAATCCCGTGTTAGCGACGCCGCTCTCCTTTCTCACCGAACGACGACTGCTTGAGCGCCAAAGGGGACCTCCTGTGCATCGCGACTCAGGGGCTCTTACCGGACTCCGGGTCGCTCACCTCCTGGCCTTGACCATGGCATCGCGACCTGGCATACCAGCGACGGTTGAAGCCGCCTTGGGACCGGGACCTATCGGCGTAGAGCACCAAGACCTCGTGAGGTTCGAAAGGGAGGACTGAGCTAAGACAGAATGAGCAACTCGCGCAATTCTACGACAAGGGTTATATTAACAAAACAGGATCACATGCACCTTACAAGCCCCCACCGGACGCGTCTTTGATTCCTCGCAGGGAACAGATCCTAAAGGGACACTAACTACGTGCGCCCCTGCAGAAGACGCCATCATCAACAGTTGGCCGTCAAGAACCGGCGCCAACCCCATCCAGATCAGAGTCGGCAGCGGCCTGACGAGCCCACCCTGCTCCAGGAGCGGCGCCGGCTCGGGGGCTCGTAGCTGTCGTCGCTCGTCTCCGGAGTCGCGAAGAGCTTGCCGGAGTCGCTGGAACCTCCGACGCCTCCACCGCCCGAGGAGCCGCCAAGGGAGCGGTCGGCGGGCCCAGTCCTCGCCGCAGCAGGGTCCCGGCCACCTCTCCCGGGGCAGCACTCCAGACGGCGCCCGTTCGCATCGAAGACCTTGAAGAACATCACCGAAGCACTGTCGTACTCCAAGTGGATCGCGAAGGCGCCTCTTGTCCTGCACACCCGGGCGATTTCGCTCCCGCCTCGAGTCATGAAGACCTCGCCCGGGGCAACGACCGCGACCTGTGCCTCGGTCGTGAGGGTGCTGCAGCCTGCGTGCTGCAGCCAAAGCTCCAGGGGCTCTCCCTGCGGGATGATGGAGGCGAAGAAGGGAGGAAGGCGAATCCAAGACTGAGGAGGCATGGCGGCGTGAAACACGAACTCTCGGAGGAGCCCTTGGTGTGGACCCTAGGGGGGACGACCCACACCTTCGTGACCCATCGGCGCCGACGGCGGCGCCGCCCGTGGCGATCAGCATCAGCTCCTTCAGGGCCCTCGTTGTGGGTGTACAAGGGAAGTGGGAACCCCGGCGGTGCCCGCTCGCACCAAGGCCTCGACACCACCTGATGAGCCCCCTCGTCCGGCCCGCGGAGGACGAGCCGTTTCTTTGGCGGAAGCGGGACTGGTTCCTCTCGGGGAGCCTTTTCCTTCTCTGCCGTCGAGAACCGGGAGATCGGGGCCATCACAGCAAGACGGAGCAAGGATCGGGAAGAAGGAGAGGCAAGAAGGGATGGACTGGAAGGGCGCGCACCGTTCCGTACTTATAGCCGGCAAAGGCCAACCGCCGACCTCCACGATCGCCGGTAATTATGACCCGCTTTGCATGCAGGGACTTGTCCAATCCGTGCAGTTGCCGAGGCGCCATGGGGAAGTGGAGACGCCCATGTCCAATCAACCGCCACACGGCGTCCAAGGCCGCAGGCTGTTAGGGCCCGCGGCGCTTCGCCCTCGCCCTTCCGCCTCCCTGCACGGCCAAGTCCGGGTGCGCCTTGGGTCCGGGGGCTACTGTCGGCGTTCTGGGAACGGGGGTCCCCAGACTTGCCTGCCTGCGGCCTGCGGCGTGGCTCAAAGGGGGCCTAGTACGACCCATCTTCACCAACACAGACCCAAGACCCTCGCGAGGGGCTAAGCCTCGCGGGGTGGACGACACGGAGCTTCCTCAGGCACGGCCTCATCAGGCTGGCTCACGAGGAGGCGGAGAAATCAAGGCGGGGTACCTCAAGAGGTGCCTGTGACGTAAGCCATGACGACCAAAGGCGCCAGGCGGGTGCCAGCCCGCGCAGTGTCCTCCTTTCCTCTTTGGTGCAAAGGGGGCAAGCACAGCCGCGGAGTATCGAGGCATCAGGCAAAGGTTGCCATTTTGGTGCAACAAGACCAAGACCAGGAGGACTGCAACATGGAGGTCATCATGGAGCTCAAGACGACGTCACCACCAGAGCTTTGTGCAGGCGAAGACTACTTTTGTCAGGATAGCTGGTACTAGCTGTCCCCCTTCAAATTAGCCCGCCATTGTTGGCTCCCTTCCCGCTCGATATTTGGGAAGAGGACCAGGGCCTCTATAAATAGGACCAGCCCCCCACAGGAGAACAAGAGGAGAAGGGGGAGGATCAAGAATTAGGGCATCAACAATCAGGGAGAATCAGAGAGAGAGAGAGAGAAGGGTGACTGAACTCCTCCCGGCAGTTCATCGCCCCAACCAAGAGCAGACCCTCGCGAGGCTGTTCTTCCTTGTATTGTTCATCATCATCAGCCCAAGAGGCAATCCACCACGCCACACACTGGAGTAGGGTATTACACCACAACGGTGGCCCGAACCAGTATAAACCCTGTGTCTCTCGTGTTGTTCTTTTCGTAGCTTAGATCTTAGCGAGGCGGAGGGGTGCAGGTAGGTAGGAGGCGAAATCTCCGCGCGCACCCCAGTGTTCGAACCTCAAGGGTCTGCCGGAACCCGAAATCCGACAAAACCAAACTGATAATTCGAAGAGACTTGCAAAGATAACTAATCATACATAAAAGAATTCAGAGAAGATTCAAATATTGTTCATTGATAATCTTGATCATAAACCCACAATTCATCGGATGTCGACAAACACACCGCAAAAGAAGATTACATCGAATAGATCTCCAAGAGAATCGAGGAGAACTTTGTATTGAGATCCAAAAAGAGAGAGAAGAAGCCATCTAGCTAATAACTATGGACACAAAGGTCTGAGGTAAACTATCGACACATCATCGGAGGGGCCATGGAGTTGATGTAGAGGCCCTCCGTGATCAATGCCCCTCTGGCGGAGCGTCGGAAAAGGCCCCAAGATGGGATCTCACGGGTATAGAAGGTTGCGGCGGTGGAATTAGGTTTTCGTGGTGCTCCTCGATGATTTGGGGGTACGTAGGTATATATAGGAGGAAGAAGTAGGTCGATGGAGCCATGAGGGACCCACGAGGGTGGAGGGCGCACCCAGGGGGGTAGGCGTGCCCCTGCCTCGTGGCCTCCTCGTTGATTGCTTGACGTCCACTACAAGTCCTCTGGATCACGTTTGTTCCAAAAATCACGCTCCCGAATGTTTCATTCCGTTTGGACTCCGTTTGATATTCTTTTTCCGCGGAACACTGCAATAGGCAAAAAAACAGCAATTTGGGCTGGGCCTCCGGTTAATAGGTTAGTTCCAAAAATAATATAAAAGTGTATAAATAAGCCCATTAAACATCCAAAACAGAATATATAATAGCATGGAACAATAAAAAATTATAGATACGTTGGAGACGTATCATGGATCAGTCAAAGAAAGGGTTCTTGCCTGTATTACAAGGTGTGAAGTTGAGTCAGACTCAATGCCTGACCATTGTAGAAGATAGAGAGAAAATGAAAATCATTCCCTATGCGTCAACCATAGGTTCTATCATATATGCAATGCTGTGTACCAGACCTGATGTGTGCCTTGCTATAAGTTTAGCAGGGAGGTACCAAAGTAATCCAGGAGTGGATCACTAGACAGCAGTCAAGAACATCCTGAAATACCTGAAAAGTACTAAGGATATGTTTCTCTTTTATGGAGGTGACAAAGAGCTTGTCGTAAATGGTTACGTTGATGCAAGCTTTGACACTGATCTGGATGACTCTAAGTCACAAACGGGATACATATTTATATTGAAGGGTGGAGCTGTCAGTTGATGTAGTTCCAAGCAGAGCGTCGTGGCGGGATCTACGTTTGAAACGGAGTACATAGCTGCTTCGGAAGCAGCAAATGAAGGAGTTTGGATGAAGGAGTTCATATCCGATCTAGGTGTAATACCTAGTGCATCGGGTCCAATGAAAATCTTTTGTGACAATACTGGAGCAATTGCCTTGGCGAAGGAATCCAGATTTCACAAGAAAACCAAACACATCAAGAGACGCTTCGATTCCATCCGCGATCAAGTTAAGGAGGGAGACATAGAGATTTGTGATACGTCCATTTTGCATCATGTTTTCTTACTGTTATTTGTAATGTCTTTATCCATAATAATGCCTTTTGGAGTAATTCTAATGCCTTTCCTCATAATTTGCAAGGAACACACCAAGAGGGAGAATTCCGGCAGCTGGAAATCTGGACCTGGGAAAGCTACATCAGGCCACCTATTCTGCACAACTCCAAATGAGCTGAAACTTCACGGAGAATTTTTATGGATTATTTAATAAATATTGGAGCCAATAAACACCATAGGGGGCCCACGAGGTGGGCACAACCCACTTGGGCAAGCAAGGCCCCCCTAGCGCGCCCTGGTGGGTTGTGGCCTCCTCGGCACACCTCCAGTGCCCATCTTCTGGTATATAAGTGGTTTTGACCTAGAAAAAAAATCAGGAGAGGACTTTTGGGACGAAGCACCGCCGCCTCGAGGCGGAACTTGGGCAGGAGCACTTTCGCCCTCCGGTGGAGCGATTCTACCGGGGGAACTTCCCTCTTGGAGGGGGAAATCATCGTCATCATCATCACCAACAACTCTCCCATCTTGGGGAGGGAAAACTCCATCAACATGTTCGCCAGCACCATCTCATCTCAAACCCTAGTTTATCTCTTGTATTCAATCTTGTTACCGGAACTACATATTGTTGCTAGGGGGTGACTAGTAGTGTTGATTACATCTTGTAGTTGATCACTATATGGTTTATTTGGTGGAAGATTATATATTCAGATCCATTATGCATATTAATATCCCTCTGATCTTGAGCATGATTATTATTTGTGATTAGTTACTTTTGTTCTTGAGGTCACGGGAGAAATCATGTTGTAAGTAATCATGTGAATTTGATATGTGTTCGATATTTTGATAGTATGTATGTTGTGATTCCCTTAGTGGTGTCATGTGAATGTCGACTACATGACACTTCACCATATTTGGGCCTAAGGGAATGCATTGTGGAGTAGCAATTAGATGGTGGGTTGCGAGGGTGACAGAAGCTTAAACCCAGTGTATGCGCTATTTTGTAAGGGACCGATTGGATCCAAAAGTTTAATGCTATGGTTATAATTTATTCTTAATACTTTTCTCGTAGTTGCGGATGCTTGCGGGAGGGTTAATCATAAGTAGGAGGTTTGTTCAAGTAAGAACATCACCTAAGCATCGGTTCACCCACATATCAAATTATCAAAGTAGCGAACACAAATCAAACCAACATGATGAAAGTAACTAGACGAAATTCCCGTGTACCCTCAAGAACACTTTGCTTATTATAAGAGACCGTTTTGGCCTGTCCTTTGCCTCAAAAGGATTGGGCTACCTTGCTGCATACTTGTTACTATTATCGTTACTTGCTCGTTACAAATTATCTTACTATCAACTACTCGCTACTTACAATGTCAGCACTTGTAGACATTACCTTACTGAAAACTACTTGTCATTTCCTTCTGCTCCTCGTTGGGTTAGACACTCTTACTTATCGAAAATAGCTACAATTGATCCCCTCTACTTATGGGTCATCAAGGCAATTTTCTGGCGCCATTGCCGGGGAGCGAAGCGCCTTTAGTAAGTGGAATTCGATAAGGGAACATTTATATAGTGTGCTGAAATTTAATGTCACTTGTTACTATGGAAAACAATCCTTTGAGGGGTTTGTTCAGGGTATCTTCACCTTGTCCGGAACCACAATTGTCCACCCCTCAACCTACTGCACCTACTGAGAATATTGAATATGAAATGCCTTCGGGTATGATAGAACACCTGCTAGCTAATCCTTATGCAGGAGATGGAAGTGAACATCCTGATATGCACTTGATATATGTGGAACAAATTTATGGATTGTTTAAGCTTGTAGGTTTACCCGGAGATGAGGTGATGAGAAAGGTTTTCCCTTTATCTTTGAAGGGAAAAGCATTGGCATGGTATAGGCTATGTGATGATATTGGATCATGGAAATGGAATCGTTTGAAATTGGAGTTCGACCAAAAAATTTATCCTATGCATCTAGTTCATCGTGATCAGAATTATATATAATTTTTTTGGCCTCGTGAAGGAGGAAGTATCGCTCTAGCTTCGGGGAGGCTTAAGTCAATGTTATATTCATGCCCCAACCATGAGCTCTCAAGAGAAATTATTATCCATAATTTTTATGCTCGGCTTTCTCGTAATGATCAAACCATGCTTGATACTTCTTGTGCTAGTTCTTTATGAATAAGACTATTGAATTCCGGTGGGATCTTTGGAAATAATTAAACTTAACTCTGAAGATTGGGAACTCGACAAAGGTAAACAGTCAGGTATTGAACTTAAGTATGATTGCATTAAATCTTTTATGGATACCGATGCTTTTCAAAAGTTTAGCACTATATCATTTGCTACTCATGTTGAACTCCCTACAGAGAAGTGGTTTAAATACCACCCACTTATTAAATAAGAAATTAAAGAACCAGTACCAGTTAAAGAAGAAACTATACTTTATAATATTGATCCAGTTGTTCCTTCTGCTTATATAGAGAAACCACCTTTTCCTGTTAGGATAAAGGAACATGCTAAAGTTTCAACTGTGGTTAACAAAAGCTATGTTACAACACCTAAACCTGATGAACAAATTAGGGTAGAACCTAATGTTGCTATGGTTAAAGATCTCTTGGAGGAAGGTATAGATGGGCATGTTATTTACTTCTGTGCAGAAGCTGCTAGAATTGCTAAACCCCAAAAAGGGATAAAAATAGACCAGTTGTTGGCCTGCCTTTCATTTCAGTTAAAATAGGAGATCACTATTATCATGATTTATGTGACATGGGTGCTAGTGTGAGTGCTATCCCTTACACTTTGTATCAAGAAATTAGGAAAGACATAGAACCTACAGAGTTTGAAGACATAGATGTTACTATTAAACTTGCAAATAGAGACACCATATCACCTTGTGGGTTTATTAGAGATGTTGAAGTCTTGTGTGGGAAAATAAAATACCCTACTGATTTTTTTGTTCTTGGTTCCCCACAAGATGACTTCTGTCCCATTATCTTTGGTAGACCTTTCTTGAACACAGTTAATGCTAAGATTGATTGTAAGAAACAAACTGTGGGTGTTAGCTTAGGTGATGAGTCTCATGAGTTTAATTTTTCCAAGTTTAGTAGAAATCATCATGAAAAGAATTACCTAGTAAGGATGAATTAATTGGTCTTGCTTCTATTGCTGTGCCACCTACTGATCCTTTAGAACAATATTTGCTAGACCATGAGAATGATTTACATATGCATGAAAGAAATGAAATAGATAAGGTTTTCTTTGAATAATGTCCTCTACTTAAACACAATTTGCCTATTGAAACTCTAGGAGGTCCTCCTCAACCTAAAGGTGATCCTGTGTTTGAATTAAAACAATTGCCACACACTTTGAAATATGCTTATCTTGATGAAAAGAAGATATATCCTATTATTATTGGTGCTAACCTTTCAGAACATGAAGAAGAAAGATTATTGAAAGTTCTAAGAAGCACCGGGCTGCTATTGGATATACTCTTGATGATTTAAAGGGCATTAGTCCCACTCTATGTCAGCACAAAATTAATATGGAACCTAATGCTAAACCAGTTGTTGATCACCAACGTCGGTTAAATCTGAAGATGAAAGAAGTGGTAAGAATGGAAATCTTAAAACTTCTGGAAGCAGGTATAATTTATCCTATAGGTGATAGTAGATGGGTAAGTCTTGTTCATTGTGTTCCTAAGAAAGGAGGTATTACTGTTCTTCCTAATGATAAAAATGAACTCATTCCACAAAGAATTGTTACAGGCTATAGAATGGTAATTGATTTTAGAAAATTAAATAAAGCAACTAGAAAAGACCATTACCCTTTGCCTTTTATTGATCAAATGCTTGAAAGATTATCTAAGCACACACACTTTTGCTTTCTTGATGGATATTCTAGCTTTTCACAAATACTTGTTTCTCAACCTGATCAAGAAAAGACCATGTTTACTTGTCCATTTGGAATCTATGCTTATAGACGTATGCCTTTTGGTTTATGTAATGCACCTGCTACCTTTCAAAGATGTATGGTTGCTATATTCTCTGACTTTTGTGAAAAGATTGTTGAGGTTTTCATGGATGACTTTTCTGTTTATGGGAAGTCTTTTGATGATTGTTTGAGCAATCTTGAGCGAGTTTTGCGGAGATGTGAACAAACAAATCTTGTCTTGAATTGGGAGAAGTGCCACTTCATGGTTAATGAAGGCATTGTCTTGGGTCATTAAATTTCTGAAAGAGGTATTGAAGTGGACCAAGCTAAGGTTGATGCAATTGAGAAAATGCCATGTCCTAAGGACATCAAAGGTATTCGTAGTTAGGTCATGCTGGTTTCTAGAGGAGGCTTATTAAAGACTTCTCTAAAATTTCTAGGCCTCTCACTAGTATTTTGCAAAAGGATGTTCCTTTTATTTTTGATGATGATTGTTTAGAAGCCTTTGAAACACTCAAGAAAGCCTTAATATCTGCACCTATTGTTCAACCACCTGATTGGAACTTGCCTTTTGAAATTATGTGTGATGCTAGTGATTATGGTGTTAGTGCTGTTGTAGGACAAAGAGTTGATAATAAATTGAATGTTATCCATTATGCTAGTAAAACTCTAGACAGTGCTCAAAGAAATTATACTACTACTGAAAAAGAATTATTAGCAGTAGTGTTTGCTTGTGATAAATTTAGACCTTATATTGTTGATTCCAAAGTAACTATTCACACAGACCATGCTGTTATTAAATATCTTATGGAAAATAAAGATGCTAAACCTAGAATTATTTGTTGGGTTCTCTTGTTACAAGAATTTGATTTACATATCATTGATAGAAAAGGAGCTGAAAACCCTGTAGCTGATAATTTGTCTAGGCTTGAAAATGTTCTTGATGACCCACTTCCTATTGATGATAGTTTTCCCGATGAGCAATTATCTGCAATAAATGTTGCTAATAGTACTCCTTGGTATGCTGACTATGCTAATTACATTGTTGCTAAATATTTACCGCCTAGCTTTACATACCAACAAAAGAAAAAGTTCTTCTATGATTTTAGACATTACTTTTGGGAAGACCCACATCTTTATAAAGGAGTAGATGGTATTATTAGACATTATGTACCCGAGCATGAACAGGGACAAATCCTACTGAAATGTCACTCCGAGGCTTATGGAGGGCATCATGCTGGAGATAGAACTGCTCACAAGGTATTGCAATCTGGATTTTATTGGCCTACTCTCTTCAAGGATGCCCGTAAGTTTGTCTCTTCTTGTGATGAATGCCAAAGAATAGGTAATATCGGTAAGCATCAAGAAATGCCTATATATTATTCACTTGCTGTTGAACCTTTTGATGTTTGGGGATTTGATTACATGGGACATTTTCCTTCCTCTAATGGGTATACACATATTTTGGTTGATGTTGATTATGTTACTAAATGGGTAGAAGCTATTCCAACTAGTAGTGCTGATCACAACACCTCTATTAAAATGCTTAAGGAAGTTATTTTCCCAAGGTTTGGAGTCCCTAGATATTTAATGACTGATGGTGGTTCACAATTTATTCATGGTGCTTCCATAAAATGCTTGCCAAGTATGATGTTAACCATAGAATTGCATCACCCTATCATCCTCAGTCTAGTGGTCAAGTTGAACTTAACAATAGAGAAATAAAGTTAATTTTGCAAAAGACAGTCAATAGGTCTAGGAAGAATTGGTCTAAGAAATTAGATGATGCACTTTGGGCCTATAGAACGGCTTATAAAAATCCTATGGGTATGTCTCCTTATAAAATGGTTTATGGAAAAACTTGTCATTTACCTCTTGGGTTAGAACATAAGGCTTATTGGGCAGTTAAAGAACTCAATTATGATTTCAAACTTGCTGGTGAAAAGAGGTTATTTGATATAAGCTCATTAGATGAATGGAAAACCCAAGCTTATGAAAATACAAAGTTGTTCAAAGAAAAGGTTAAAAGATGGCATGACAAAAGAATCCAAAAGCGCGAGTTTAAAGTTGGTGTCAGGGAAACTGATCCACGAACACCTATGGGGCCGGCGGACCGGGCCCCTTTCGGTTCGGCGGGGGGCGGAGGTCGCACGAAGAGCAGATCGAGGCGAAGCACACGAGCAGTTTACCCAGCTTTGGAGCTCTCCGGAGAGATAACACTCCTACTGCTGCTTGTCTGGTTGTATTATCTGGTGTTCTTGCTCTCGAGCGAGAGAGTGTGATGTTTTCTGGGCTACGAATGAATCGAAGCAAACTGTCCGAACCTCCGAACCTCCTCTACGTTGCGCATGGGCCTCCTTTTATACGCTAAAGGGGTCACCGACAGGTGGCAATGCAGAAGAGGGTAAAAACATAAAAAGCGAGGTAGTTGATACAAGTGCTTGTACAGTGCACCCTACCTAACCCTGACGGCAGGGGACAAGGGCATTAAATGCCCGTCTGAGTCGCCCGAACAGTGCAGAAAAGGACCATTAGGGGCGCCACCGTTCGCCACGATGGCGATCTTGTCAGCTTCGCATGCCACTGCGCACCGCTGGCTGCACAGCCTCCCGCCACGCGCGCCCGGAGAGGCCTCCAGAGCAACACGTTGGTGGATGCACTGGAGCGTGGGCGCAGAGTGGCCGCCTGCCACGGCAAGCGCCTTGCCGCTGTTGTTATCTCGCCGGGTCCAGAAGCTCGTCTCTCACCGGGCCTCGGGGTACCTTATTTAGTCTTCCCGGCAAGCTCCTCTTGCCGGGGCCTTGTTGCCTTGCCGGAGCGCGTGGCGCGTCGCGGCAAGTTCCTTGGGGCACCTTGGTTGGCCTTCCCGGCAAGCTCCTCTTGCCGGGGTCTTGTCTCCTTAGCTTAAATACTTTGTTCTTGGATGGCTCCAAGGGAACCTTGGGGGATCTTGGCGTTCGCCCGGCAAGCCTTTGTCGCGGGGTGCTGCAACTGCCCGTGCACAAGTTCGGGGTACTAGGGTACCCCTATTCTAGTACACCGACAGGAGCCCCCGGGCCTGGGCTAGACACGGTGCCGAGCGCTATTGGGCCAGGCCCAAGACAGGGCACGGGCACACGCGGGCCGGGCCACGCCAAATCTTGCTCCGTATCCACCGCGCTCTCCCATAACGGCACGCGTTGGATGCGGCATCGTGGGAGAGATCGTGGGTGGTTGTTTATTTGGAAGGCCGAAACGTCCGCCCCGTCCCTCTTTATAAGCAGAGGAAACAGAGGCAGTTCGTTCCCCCTCGCTGGTTGCTGCTACTCCTTCTTCACAAACTCCGCCGCTGCCCCCTTCTTCTCGGAGCCGAGAGAGCAGCGCTCCGCCCCCCATTGCCATCAGCATCACCACGCCGTCGACCTTCCCCACCACCTCCGCCATGGCCCCGAAAGCCGACAAGGGAAAGGGCGTGAAGTCGGCCGAGGAGCAGCGGCTCGCGGCGCTGCGGAAGGAGCGGGCGATCTTCACCCCCCAGCTCGGCGTGCAGGAGCTGAGGGAGTACTTCTACCTCTTTTGGGCGACGGAGACGCGTGCGCATCCGCGCACGAGGGTACTCCCGGCCGCTGCCTCGGAGTTGGCTTCAAATGGGTACCCGTTCTTCCCGCTATTCTTCTATTGCGGGCTCTGCCCGCCCTTCTCGGAGTTCTTCTGTGATATTATGAACACATATGGCTTTCGCCTCCTTGACTTCACCCCCAATGCTGTCCTGACCATGGTAGTTTTCGCACACTTGTGCGAAAACTTTGTCGGAGTCCACCCTAGTGTTGCCCTTTTTCGCCACTTCTTCATACCTCGGGTAGAGAGAGGAGAGCCGCTTGCCGGAGGGATTGCCTGGGTCTCGAGAGTCGGCAAGAAAGAGGCGTACTTCGAGGGTGAGCTCCGCAGCAAGTGGGAGGAGTGGAGAGCGGAGTGGTGCTGGATCGTTGAGGAGAATCCGCAGCCCTTCACCGCCGTGCTCCAAACTCCAATAGTGCACGACAACAACTGGAGCAATGTGGCCCCGGAAGACGAGAGGCTGAAGATCGCCATCACTAGGATTCTTCGCCTCAGGCTTGCCGGGCTCACCGTAGGTGCTGTCGGGGCAGATTTCCTCCGCCGCCGCATTGCCCCCCTGCAGAAGAGGGGGAGGCCCGCCTGGGAATTCAAGAATTCGGCGGACATCATGAGGCTGCGGCCGGGCCTCAACTACAACTTCACCGTCTTGGAGTTGGACGCAATGCTCTTGGAATTATTCAAACGCGACCCCCAGCACCCATTCACACCGCCGAGGGCGCGTAGTTCCTTTGTGCAATAACTCTTCGCTTGACCGGATCCGCGCCATGATGCCGTTGTGCGATTCACACGGCATCGTCCCAACTTGGCAAGAGCCTGCGGATGATGTTGTGCGAGCGTTCTTCGACACCTTGGAGGAAGTGCCGGTCCGCGCTGACGAGCAGAAGAGCCTCACCCGTGACACCACCGACGAGGAGCTGCAGCTCATCGCTACTAGGGCAGAAGAGGCTGCGGCCGCAGCTGCTGCGGGTGTGTTTGGGTTTACTGTGGAGGAGGCGGAGGCTGCAGAGGTGGCAAACCTTGCCGAACGCGCGGAGTTCATGGGCGAGGAGGAGCCTGCCGGTTCCGAAGCCGAGCCGAGCGAGGCCGGCGAGGAGGAGGCTGAGCCTTCAGAGAACTTGCCGCACGCGGAGCCCCCGGCCCCGCCAAGGAGGCGCCTTCGCAGGGCCGGGGACGCAGCGGGGCGGCAGCCGGCTCCACAGCCACCGAGCCGCGCGACGCGCTCTACCGCGGCAAGCAATGTTGCCGCGGGAGCGCCTCATGCAACAACGGCAACTGGAGCGGGATATTCCCGGGCCACTGCCCCCGCCAAGCGGGCAAGGGATCCTACTCCTCCACCTCGCCACACCGGAGGAGGGCCGGACTTCGATCTTTCCGCGCTCAGCTCCGACGAGGAGGAAGAAGAGTGAGTTTCTTTGGTGCTCTTATAATCCTTCAATCTTGCTGTTTATATCTTGTATCTGACTCGCTCCAATCTAGACTCCTTTCTTTTCAGAACACTGGCCCAGAGAGCGGCGAAGAGGGCCAAGGCCGCGGTGATCGTCATAGAGGATGACCCCATCGTGCCAGCAGGAGGTGGGCCCGAGACCACCTTGACGGACCCGGCAATCACCCCTCCGAGCAGCCCCCAGCGCAGCCCCCAGCGTAAGTTCAGAGTTTAGCCTTCTGCTGCCGGGCGCGCTTGAGTGCTTTTTCCTTTGTTGATATCTTGCTTGTTGACTTGTGCAGGAGCAGAGCAGCCTCATCAGGAGCGCCCGGAGGCCGGTCCCGAAGTGCCACCTGCTTTGACTGCGCCGCCAAGGGAGGAGTCCCCGGCAAGGGAGCGCTCTCCGGCAAGGGGGGACTCTCCGGCAAGGGACGACACCGCTGATCCTGTGGCGACCGAGGCCGCAACTGAAGATCTTGGCGCAGATAATCCACTTGCCCAGAAACTTTCCCTTGGGTTATGCTTCTTCTGTTTTTCCTTTCTTGGATTTTTGATTGATTTTCCTCCCTTCTTCGTTCTTCAGACCCATCTTTGGCTGAGCCAATGGAGATGGAGGGCGCCGGCGAGGAAGGTGCCAGTGCTGATGAGACCGCCGGCGAGGAGGCCGCCGGGGCTGCTGCTGCGGAAGCCGGCGAGGGGTCGGGCGATCGCACTGACGACCCTGAGGCCGCAGGAGCGCCGGGCGCTGCACCGACCGCCGAACCCTCTGCCGCTTCTGCGGAGCCGGGCTCCGAGGAGCCCCAGCCCGGTGCCTACTTGCAGGCCGGTGACAATATCTACATCAAGCTACCCTGGGCGTCGAGCTCCAGGGCGCCGGTCGAGGGGGAGACTTTTGATGGGGAGGTGCTCGCCTCTGCTGGACTGGCATTGGTTGACGCGCCCGGCAGCAACAGTGGCGAACCTGAGGAGGAGCAGCTGCTGCGGAAGCTGCTGTCACTCTACCGCACCCGGCAAGCCAAGCTGGCTTCCCGAGAAGCGCTTGTTGCGAAGGTGGGAGTTGACATGGAAAAGCACGCGGAGGAGCTCCGGGGCCAAAATCAAGAAGCTCTCCGGTCCCTGGCGCAGGAGCGGGAGCGAGTCGACGAGGAGCGCACGGCCTTTCTTCTCGAGAAGGCCGAGGCTGAGGAGGAACAAAGGCTGGCAGCCGAGAAGCAGTCTGTGCGGGAAGGTGAACTAGTGCAGCAGAAGGCCCACCTCGACAGCTACGAGGAAGAGCTCGCCGAGCGTGAGCGAGCACTTGGCGGGGCGCTCAAGGAGGCAAAGGACGCCGCGGCAACTGCAGAGGCCGCCAAGAAAGAGCTAGAGGAGAAGGTGGCGCAGCTGGAGGCCGATATTGGGAAGAGAGGCGAGGAGCTTGCCACGCTCAAGCGTGAGCGTGAGAAGGATGCTGCCGCCCACGGTGAGCTGCAAGGCCTTCTCGCTGAGAGGGGCAAGGAGCTCAGCGCCGCCAAGGATTCCAAAGCAGACCTGGAGCTGAAGCTGGCCACGCTGACACAGACGCTGGAGGCCGCCAAGGAGCGGGAGAAGACCTTGTCGGAGAAGGTCAAGGCTGACGCGGCGCTGCTGGAGAGCATTGCAGTTACCCAGAACTCGTTCAGAGACACAGTGGAGCACTGGACCGAGGGTCTGGTGAACATTGCCGCAGTCATCAACGAGGAGCTGGCGCAGCTGGGGATGGAGGACTTTGGGTATCCTTCCGACGAGAGTCTTCAACCCAGCGCCAAGCTCAGCCTATTCTTCACGGGCGTGGCGACGGCACTCCAGCGGCTCCGAGAGAGGATCCCGAAGCAGCTGGCCGACGAGTCGCGCAAAATCTGCGCCGGGGTTCTCCAGAAGGTGCTGATGAAGGTAGCCTTCCGCAATCCAGGCCTCAGCTTCACCAACGTCCTCAGGTCATTGCCGCCTGACGCCGATCTGGATGCACTCAAGGCCCTTGTCGCACCCATTGTGGACAAGGTGAGCGAGATCAAGAGAGTCGAGGGCGGACGCGTAGATTAGGCCGCCCATTCCTTCTTTTCCCTTGTCGCTGCTGATCATGTTATGAAAACAGTCCGTTAGAGCTGCGACAAGTTATCTTTGTAATATAATTTACTGTCTATCAATTGCAATGTTATTTCCTCTACTAGATTCCTTCCTTTGTATGTTTTTACCCTACGCTTCTAGGGAACTTGTCGGCGCAGACGCCCGAGCCGCGAGCGCTGAGTGCGGAACTTCAGCAGCCTGCTGGCGGCGCTGCTTCCGACGAGAAACCTTGTCGCGACTAGATGCAGCACGCTTAAGCTGTTGAGCGGACTCGAAACAAAGTAAGGGCGCAACTAGCCACGAGTTGGTTCCTCCGCGCACAGGTTTTCCATACAAAGCAGGGTCGTTCGAGGAAGATAACTCAAAATTTTTAAAAAATTGATTGCTCAAACTTTGGCAACTTAGCTTTTCTGTCATTTGCTTCTCGGTAAGGCAAGTCTTTGCTTGAACGACGCCTGGCCCATACCACAATCTTCTCCTTCCCCCCCGGCAAACTTGTGTGCGAGAGAACCTTCTTTTCCTTTAAAAGAAAAAGAAAGAAGAGAAAATAATAATATGGAGCTCTTCGGCTCGTTACTGCTTACCGGATGTAGGTGCTGCACAAAGTGTCAGATAATCGCATGCAAGAAAGGAACTAACACATGAAATGGACAAGCTGTGCGGAGCACATGGGGTTTTACTTATGCACGGGATCTGTGCCCGGCTTTGTACAAAGGATTACATGCAACAGCGGCAAGACTTGTACAAAAGGTGGTTGCCGGAACGGGTTCCGGCAACCGCGCCTTATGGGAAAAACTTACGAAGATGTTCTATGTTCCAGGAGTTACTCACCGGAATTCCATCTTCGGTCTCAAGGCGGACAGCGCCAGGCCTTGTGACTCGTCTCACCCGATAAGGGCCTTCCCACTTCGGCGTCAACTTGTTGGAATTCTTGGCGGACTGAACGCGCCGAAGAACAAGGTCGCCTTCCTTGAAGCTTCTGGCTTTAACTTTGCGGCTATGATAGCGGCGCAAAGCTTGCTGGTATCGAGCAGCTCGTACAGCAGCCTGAAGACGATCTTCCTCAAGGAGCAGCGCGTCGTCTTGCCACAGCTGTTCTTGCTCAAGCTCATCATAAGCGAGCACTCGAGGTGATCCGTATACGAGTTCCGTGGGGAGAACTGCCTCTGCTCCATAGACTAGAGCGAAAGGTGTGTGGCCAGTGGCTCGATTTGGCGTCGTTCTGATCAACCAAAGAACCACCAGTAGCTCCTCGATCCAGTTCCTTCCGCACCTGTGCAGCCTGTCGAAAGTTCTGGTCTTGAGCCCGCGCAGCACTTCAGCATTTGCCCTCTCTGCTTGACCGTTGCTTCTTGGATGAGCAACAGAAGCGAAGCAGACCTTGGCACCAAGGTCTTGGACGTATTGCATGAAGGTGCGGCTCGTGAATTGCGGGCCATTGTTGGTGATGATCCTGTTAGGGATCCCGAAACGGCAAACAATCGACCTGAAGAACTTGACTGCTGACTGTGCTGTCACCTTCCTCACTGGCTGCACTTCCGGCCACTTTGTGAACTTGTCGATTGCGACGTACAAGTACTCAAAGCCCCCGACAGCTCGGGGGAAGGGGCCGAGGATATCGAGCCCCCAGACCGAAAATGGCCAGGATAAAGGGATCGTCTGGAGAGCTTGAGCTGGCTGGTGTATCTGTTTGGAGTGGAACTGGCACGCTTCACACTTGGTTACTTGTGCAGTTGCATCCTGGAGGGCTATCGGCCAAAAGAAACCTTGCTGGAAAGCTTTGCCGGCAAGTGCTCTTGCGCCAATGTGGTGGCCACATATGCCTCCATGTATCTCTGCCAACAGCTTTTGTCCATCTTCCCGGTGAATACACTTCAATTTCACGCCGTTGAGTCTTCTTCTGTACAGTGTGCTGTCGACAAACTGGTACATACTTGACTGCCGGGCTACTCTTTCCGCTTCTTCTTGCTCTTCGGGAAGTTCTCCTGTCTGAAGGAAATGGACAATCTGCTGTGCCCATGCTGGAGCTTGTGGCTCGACGACAAGGACTAAAGGTGCATCTGCTGCTGCGGGAACATCCGCTTCCACGGCAAGGACTTGTGGTCCTGCCGGAGCTTGATGTTCCCCGGCAAGCTTGCCGGAGCAAAACTTGTCGGGAGCGTCTGCTTCAACGGAACAAACCATAAGGCTTGCCGGAGCAGACTGCCCCTCAGCTTCCTTGGTGTTGATCTTGGGGACTTTCTTGGCGGCGGCTTCGGGGAGCTCTGCTGGAAAGTAGTCACCAGAAATCAACTTTCTCTTCTTGCTTTGTCCAGTTGATGGTGTTACGGATGGTTGAGTCAACTTAAGCACAAAGATCCCTGGTTCCACAGGTAACTTTAGTGCGGCGCATTTTGACAGGCCGTCAGCAATATCATTCTGAGCTCTTGGGATATGCTCCATTTGTAGGCCGTCAAAGTGCTCTTCTCGCTTCCTCACTTCATCAACATACGCTTCCATCAACGGACTCTGGTAGTTCTTGTTCACTTGTCGGGCGACAAGCTGTGAGTCACCCCTGACAATGAGCTTCTTGATCCCAAGGTCTGCTGCGATTCTGAGACCGGCAAGCAATCCTTCATACTCTGTAGTATTGTTGGTTGCTTGCTCTTTGGGAAAGTGCATCTGGACTACGTACTTGAGGTGCTCTCCGGTGGGTGCGACAAGCAGCACGCCTGCACCGGCGCCTTGCAGCGAGAAGGCACCATCAAAGTACATCAGCCACTCTTTGCTTGCCTCTTTGACGGGGATGCTCGTTTCTAGAATTTCTTCATCTGGGGTTGGCGTCCACTCTGCTATGAACTCTGCCAATGCTCTGCTTTGGATAGTTGAGGTGCTCTCAAACTTGAGGCCAAAGCTTGACAGTTCCAGCGCCCACTCGACAATCCTGCCTGTTGCTTCTGGATTTTGCAGTATCCTCTTCAGCGGAAAGCGAGTGACGACTGTGATCTCATGTGCTTGGAAGTAATGGCGCAGCTTTCTTGAGGCCATGAGGAGGCCGAAAAGCAACTTCTGCACACCAGAGTACCTTGATCTAGCCCCCTGCAGAAGAGAACTGACAAAGTAAACTGGGCGCTGCACCATTCTCCTTGGCATCTTGTCATGCTCCTGCGCAAACCCATGTTTGTCGGGACCAGAGCTTGTCGGCGAAGCCCCCTGCTTGTCGCTGGATGGATCTGCCGTGGTTGCTGGTTCATCATCCGCCTCCCTCTCCGCCACTAACGCAGCACTAACCACTTGATTGGTTGCCGCTATATACAGCAGCAACTTCTCTTGCAGCTTAGGTGCGACAAGCGTTGGAGTGGAGGACAGGTATCTCTTCAAGTCCTGCAGCGCAGCCTCCGCTTCCGGAGTCCATTTCATTGGACCTGCCTTTTTCAAAATTTTGAAAAATGGCAGGGCGCGCTCAGCAGATCTAGAGATAAACCTGCTGAGAGCAGCCACGCAACCGGCAAGCCTTCGTACATCCTTGACGCGCTTTGGTGCATCGATTTGCTCAATGGCTTTGATCTTGTCGGGATTGGCTTCAATTCCCCGCTGAGACACGAAGAATCCGAGAAGCTTGCCGGAAGGGACTCCAAACAAGCACTTCTCGGGGTTAAGCTTGAGGTTGATCTTGCGCAGGTTTGCAAATGTTTCGTCTAAGTCTTGAATCAGGGTCGCCTTGTTCTTGCTCTTGACCACTATGTCATCCATGTAAGCTTCCACATTTCTGTGTATTTGTGGCTCAAAAGCATGGTGGACTACCCTTGCAAATGTTGAACCAGCATTCTTCAAACCGAAAGGCATCCGTACGAAGCAGTACGTGCCACACGGGGTGATAAATGCGGTTTTCTCTTCATCTTCTTCTGCCATGAAGATCCGATGGTATCCTGAGTATGCATCAAGATCTGATGGTACCCTGAGTATCCAAAGCAGAGCATTGGCAGAGTTCATAGCAGAGTGGACGCCAACCCTAGATGAAGAAATTCCAGAAACGAGCATCCCCGTCAAAGAGGCAAGCAAAGAGTGGCTGATGTACTTTGATGGTGCCTTCTCGCTGCAAGGCGCCGGTGCAGGCGTGCTGCTTGTCGCACCCACCGGAGAGCACCTCAAAATCGCAGCAGACCTTGGGATCAAGAAGCTCATTGTCAGGGATGACTCACAGCTTGTCGTCCGACAAGTGAACAAGAACTACCAGAGTCCGTTGATGGAAGCGTATGTTGATGAAGTGAGGAAGCTAGAAGAGCACTTTGACGGCCTACAAATGGAGCATATCCCAAGAGCTCAGAATGATATTGCTGACGGCCTGTCAAAATGCGCCGCACTAAAGTTACCTGTGGAACCAGGGATCTTTGTGCTTAAGTTGACTCAACCATCCGTAACACCATCAACTGGACAAAGCAAGAAGAGGAAGTTGATTTCTGGTGACTACTTTCCAGCAGAGCTCCCCGAAGCCGCCGCCAAGAAAGTCCCCAAGATCAACACCAAGGAAGCTGAGGGGCAGTCTGCTCCGGCAAGCCTTATGGTTTGTTCCGTTGAAGCAGACGCTCCCGACAAGTTTTGCTCCGGCAAGCTTGCCGGGGAACATCAAGCTCCGGCAGGACCACAAGTCCTTGCCATGGAAGCGGATGTTCCCGCAGCAGCAGATGCGCCTTTAGTCCTTGTTGTCGAGCCACAAGCTCCAGCATGGGCACAGCAGATTGTCCATTTCCTTCAGACAGGAGAACTTCCCGAAGAGCAAGAAGAAGCGGAAAGAGTAGCCCGGCAGTCAAGTATGTACCAGTTTGTCGACAGCACACTGTACAGAAGAAGACTCAACGGCGTGAAATTGAAGTGTATTCGCCGGGAAGATGGACAAAAGCTGTTGGCGGAGATACATGGAGGCATATGTGGCCACCACATTGGCGCAAGAGCACTTGCCGGCAAAGCTTTCCGGCAAGGTTTGTTTTGGCCGACAGCCCTCCAGGATGCAACTGCACAAGTAACCAAGTGTGAAGCGTGCCAGTTCCACTCCAAACAGATACACCAGCCAGCTCAAGCTCTCCAGACGATCCCTTTATCCTGGCCATTTTCGGTCTGGGGGCTCGATATCCTCGGCCCCTTCCCCCGAGCTGTCGGGGGCTTTGAGTACTTGTACGTCGCAATCGACAAGTTCACAAAGTGGCCGGAAGTGCAGCCAGTGAGGAAGGTGACAGCACAGTCAGCAGTCAAGTTCTTCAGGTCGATTGTTTGCCATTTCGGGATCCCTAACAGGATCATCACCAACAATGGCCCGCAATTCACGAGCCGCACCTTCATGCAATACGTCCAAGACCTTGGTGCCAAGGTCTGCTTCGCTTCTGTTGCTCATCCAAGAAGCAACGGTCAAGCAGAGAGGGCAAATGCTGAAGTGCTGCGCGGGCTCAA
This sequence comes from Triticum dicoccoides, assembly GCF_002162155.2. Lineage (NCBI taxonomy): Eukaryota > Viridiplantae > Streptophyta > Magnoliopsida > Poales > Poaceae > Triticum > Triticum dicoccoides. Next base: position 510,781,155 of record NC_041392.1, on the reverse strand, counting down.
GACCAGAACTTTCGACAGGCTGCACAGGTGCGGAAGGAACTGGATCGAGGAGCTGCTGGTGGTTCTTTGGTCGATCAGAACGACGCCAAATCGAGCCACTGGCCACACACCTTTTGCTCTAGTCTATGGAGCAGAGGCAGTTCTCCCCACAGAACTCGTATACGGATCACCTCGAGTGCTCGCTTATGATGAGCTTGAGCAAGAACAGCTGTGGCAAGACGACGCGCTGCTCCTTGAGGAAGATCATCTTCAGGCTGCTGTACGAGCTGCTCGATACCAGCAAGCTTTGCGCCGCTATCATAGCCGCAAAGTTAAAGCCAGAAGCTTCAAGGAAGGCGACCTTGTTCTTCGGCGCGTTCAGTCCGCCAAGAATTCCAACAAGTTGACGCCGAAGTGGGAAGGCCCTTATCGGGTGAGACGAGTCACAAGGCCTGGCGCTGTCCGCCTTGAGACCGAAGATGGAATTCCGGTGAGTAACTCCTGGAACATAGAACATCTTCGTAAGTTTTTCCCATAAGGCGCGGTTGCCGGAACCCGTTCCGGCAACCACCTTTTGTACAAGTCTTGCCGCTGTTGCATGTAATCCTTTGTACAAAGCCGGGCGCAGATCCCGTGCATAAGTAAAACCCCATGTGCTCCGCACAGCTTGTCCATTTCATGCGTTAGTTCCTTTCTTGCATGCGATTATCTGACACTTTGTGCAGCACCTACATCCGGTAAGCAGTAACGAGCCGAAGAGCTCCATATTATTATTTTCTCTTCTTTCTTTTTCTTTTAAAGGAAAAGAAGGTTCTCTCGCACACAAGTTTGCCGGGGGGGAAGGAGAAGATTGTGGTATGGGCCAGGCGTCGTTCAAGCAAAGACTTGCCTTACCGGGAAGCAAATGACAGAAAAGCTAAGTTGCCAAAGTTTGAGCAATCACTTTTTTTAAAATTTTGAGTTATCTTCCTCGAACGACCCTGCTTTGTATGGAAAACCTGTGCACGGAGGAACCAACTCGTGGCTAGTTGCGCCCTTACTTTGTTTCGAGTCCGCTCAACAGCTTAAGCATGCTGCATCTAGTCGCGACAAGGTTTCTTGTCGGAAGCAGCATCGCCAGCAGGCTGCTGAAGTTCCGCACTCAGCGCTCGCGGCTCGGGCGTCTGCGCCGACAAGTTCCCTAGAAGCGTAGGCTAAAAACATACAAAGGAAGGAATCTAGTAGAGGAAATAACATTGCAATTGATAGACAGAAATAAAGTTATATTACAAAGATAACTTGTCGCAGCTCTAACAGACTGTTTTCATAACATGATCAGCAGCGACAAGGGAAAAGAAGGAATGGGCGGCCTAATCTATGCATCCGCCCTCGACTCTCTTGATCTCGCTCACCTTGTCCACAATGGGTGCAACAAGGGCCTTGAGTGCATCCAGATCGGCGTCAGGCCGCAAGGACCTGAGGACGTTGGTGAAGCTGAGGCCTGGATTGCGGAAGGCTACCTTCATCAGCACCTTCTGGAGAACCCCGACGCAGATTTTGCGCGACTCGTCGGCCAGTTGCTTCGGGATCCTCTCCCGGAGCCGCTGGAGTGCCGTCGCCATGCCCTTGAAGAATAGGCTGATCTTGGCGCTCGGTTGAAGACTCTCGTCGGAAGGATACCCAAAGTCCTCCATCCCCAGCTGCGCCAGCTCCTCGTTGATGACTGCGGTAATGTTCACCAGACCCTCGGTCCAGTGCTCCACTGTGTCTCTGAACGAGTTCTGGGTAACTGCAATGCTCTCCTGCAGCGCCGCGTCAGCCTTGACCTTCTCTGACAAGGTCTTCTCCCGCTCCTTGGCGGCCTCCAGCGTCTGCGTCAGCGTGGCCAGCTTCAGCTCCAGGTCTGCTTTGGAATCCTTGGCGGCGCTGAGCTCCTTGCCCCTCTCGGCGAGAAGGCCTTGCAGCTCATCGTGGGCGGCAGCATCCTTCTCACGCTCACGCTTGAGCGCGGCAAGCTCCTCGCCGCTCTTCCCAATATCGGCCTCCAGCTGCGCCACCTTCTCCTCTAGCTCTTTCTTGGCGGCCTCTGCAGTTGCTGCGGCGTCCTTTGCCTCCTTGAGCGCCCCGCCAAGTGCTCGCTCACGCTCGGCGAGCTCTTCCTTGTAGCTGTCGAGGTGGGCCTTCCGCTACACTAGTTCACCTTCCCGCGCGGACTGCTTCTCGGCAGCCAGCCTTTGTTCCTCCTCAGCCTCGGCCTTCTCGAGAAGAAACGCCGTGCGCTCCTCGTCGACTCGCTCCCGCTCGTGCGCCAGGGACCGGAGAGCTTCTTGATTTTGGCCCCGGAGCTCCTCCGCGTGCTTTTCCATGTCAACTCCCGCCTTCGCGACAAGCGCTTCCCGGGAAGCCAGCTTGGCTTGCCGGGTGCGTTAGAGTGACAGCAGCTTCTGCAGCAGCTCCTCCTCCTCAGGTTCGCCACTGCTGCTGCCGGGCGCGTCAACCAATGACAGTCCAGCAGAGGCGAGCACCTCCCCATCAAAAGTCTCCCCCTCGACCGGCGCCCTGGAGCTCGACGCCCAGGGTAGCTTGATGAAGATATTGTCACCGGGCTGCAAATAGGCGCCGGGCTGGGGCTCCTCGGAGCCCGGCTCCGCAGAAGCGGCAGAGGGTTCGGTGGTCGGCGCAGCGCCCGGCGCTCCTGCGGCCTCAGGGTCGTTAGTGCGATCGCCCGACCCCTCGCCGGCTTCCGCAGCAGTAGCCCCGGCGGCCTCCTCGCCGGCGGTCTCATCAGCACTGGCACCTTCCTCGCCGGCGCCCTCCCTCTCCATTGGCTCAGCCAAAGATGGGTCTGAAGAACGAAGAAGGGAGGAAAATCAATCAAAAATCCAAGAAAGGAAAAACGGAAGAAGCAGAACCCAAGGGAAAGTTTCTGGGCAAGTGGATTACCTGCGCCAAGATCTTCAGTTGCGGCCTCGGTCGCTGGAGGATCAATAGTGTCGTCCCTTGCCGGAGAGTCCCCCCTTGCCGAAGAGCGCTCCCTTGCCGGGGACTCCTCCCTTGGCGGCGCAGTCGAAGCAGGTGGCACTTCGGGACCGGCCTCCGGGCGCTCCTGATGAGGCTGCTCTGCTCCTGCACAAGTCAACAAGCAAGATATCAACAAAGGAAAAAGCACTCAAGCGCGCCCGGCAGCAGAAGGCTAAACTCTGAACTTATGCTGGGGGCTGCACTGGGGGCTGCTCGGAGGGGTGATTGTCGGGTCCGTCAAGGTGGTCTCAGGCCCACCTCCCACTGACATGATGGGGTCATCCTCGATGACGATCACCGCGGCCTTGGCCCTCTTCGCCGCTCTCTGGGCCAGTGTTCTGAAAAGAAAGGAGTCCAGATTGGAGCGAGTCAGATACAAGATATAAACAGCAAGATTGAAGGATTATAAAAGCACCAAAGAAACTCACTCTTCTTCCTCCTCGTCGGAGCTGAGCGCGGACAGATCGAAGTCCGGCCCTCCTCCGGTGCGGCGAGGTGGAGGAGTAGGATCCCTTGCCCGCTTGGCGGGTGCAGTGGCAGTGGCCCGGGAAGATCCCGCTCCAGTTGCCGCTGTTGCGTGAGGCGCTCCCGCGGCCACATTGCTTGCCGCGGTAGAGCGCGTCGCGCGGCTCGGTGGCTGTGGAGCCGGCTGCCGCCCCGCTGCATCCCCGGCCCTGCGAAGGCGCCTCCTTGGCGGGGCCGGGGGCTCCGCCTGCGACAAGTTCTCTGAAGGCTCAGCCTCCTCCTCGCCGGCCTCGCTCGGCTCGGCTTCGGAACCGGCAGGCTCCTCCTCGCCCATGAACTCCGCGCGTTCGGCAAGGTTTGCCGCCTCTGCAGCCTCCACCTCCTCCACAGTAAACCCAAACACACCCGCAGCAGCTGCGGCCGCAGCCTCTTCCGCCCTAGTAGCGATGAGCTGCAGCTCCTCGTCGGTGGTGTCATGGGTGAGGCTCTTCTGCTCGTCAGCGCGGACCGGCACTTCCTCCAAGGTGTCGAAGAACGCTCGCACAACGTCATCCGCAGGCTCTTGCCAAGTTGGGACGATGCCGTGTGAATCGCACAACGACATCATGGCGCGGATCCGGTCAAGCGAAGAGTTATTGCACAAAGGAACTACGCCCCTCGGCAGTGTGAATGGGTGCTGGGGGTCGCGTTTGAATAATTCCAAGAGCATTGCGTCCAACTCCAAGACGGTGAAGTTGTAGTTGAGGCCCGGCCGCAGCCTCATGATGTCCGCCGAATTCTTGAATTCCCAGGCGGGCCTCCCCCTCTCCTGTAGGGGGGCAATGCGGCGGCGGAGGAAATCTGCCCCGACAGCACCTACGGTGAGCCCGGCAAGCCTGAGGCGAAGAATCCTAGTGATCGCGATCTTCAGCCTCTCGTCTTCCGGGGCCACATTGCTCCAGTCGTTGCCGCGCACTATTGGAGTTTGGCGCACGGCGATGAAGGGCTGCGGATTCTCCTCAACGATCCAGCACCACTCCGCTCTCCACTCCTCCCACTTGCTGCGGAGCTCACCCTCCAAGTACGCCTCTTTCTTGCCGACTCTCGAGACCCAGGCAATCCCTCCGGCAAGCGTCTCTCCTCTCTCTACCCGAGGTATGAAGAAGTGGCGAAAAGGGCAACACTAGGGTGGACTCCGACAAAGTTTTTGCACAAGTGTGCGAAAACTGCCATGGTCAGGACAGCATTGGGGGTGAAGTCAAGGAGGCGAAAGCCATATGTGTTCATAATATCACAGAAGAACTCCGAGAAGGGCGGGCAGAGCCCGCAATAGAAGAATAGCGGGAAGAACGGGTACCCATTTGAAGCCAACTCCGAGGCAGCGGCCGGGAGTACCCTCGTGCGCGGATGCGCACGCGTCTCTGTCGCCCAAAAGAGGTAGAAGTACTCCCTCAGCTCCTGCACGCCGAGCTGGGGGGTGAAGATCGCCCGCTCCTTCCGCAGCGCCGCGAGCCGCTGCGCCTCGGCCGACTTCACGCCCTTTCCCTTGTCGGCTTTCGGGGCCATGGCGGAGGTGGTGGGGAAGGTCGACGGCGTGGTGATGCTGATGGCAATGGGGGGGGGGGCGGAGCGCTGCTCTCCCGGCTATGAGAAGAAGGGGGGAGCGGCGGAGTTTGTGAAGAAGGAGTAGCAGCAACCAGCGAGGGGGAACGAACTGCCTCTGTTTCCTCTGCTTATAAAGAGGGACGGGGCGGACGTTTCGGCCTTCCAAATAAACAACCACCCACGATCTCTCCCACGATGCCGCATTCAACACGTGCCATTATGGGAGAGCGTGGTGGATACGGAGCAAGATTTGGCGTGGCCCAGCCCGCGTGTGCCCGTGCCCTGTCTTGGGCCTGGCCCAACAGCGCTCGGCACCGTGTCTGGCCCAGGCCCGGGGGCTCCTGTCGGTGTACTATAATAGGGGTACCCTAGTACCCCGAACTTGTGCACGGGCAGTTGCAGCACCCCGCGGCAAAGGCTTGCCGGGCGAACGCCAAGATCCCCCAAGGTTCCCTTGGAGCCATCCAAGAACAAAGTATTTAAGCTAAGGAGAGAAGACCCCGACAAGAGGAGCTTGCCGGGAAGGCCAACCAAGGTGCCCCAAGGAACTTGCCGCGACGCGCCACGCGCTCCGGCAAGGCAACAAGGCCCCGGCAAGAGGAGCTTGCCGGGAAGACTAAATAAGGTACCCCGAGGCCCGGTGAGCGACGAGCTTCTGGACCCGGCGAGATAACAACAGCGGCAAGGCGCTTGCCGCGGCAGGTGGCCACTCTGCGCCCACGCTCCAGCGCATCCACCAACGTGTCGCTCTGGAGGCCTCTCCGGGCACGCGTGGCGGGAGGCTGTCCAGCCAGCGGTGCGCAGTGGCATGCGAAGCTGACAAGATCGCCATCGTGGCGAACGGTGGCGCCCCTAACGGTCCTTTTCTGCACTGTTCGGGTGACTCAGACGGGCATTTAATGCCCTTGTCCCCTGCCGTCAGGGTTAGGTAAGGTGCACTGTACAAGCACTTGTATCAACTACCTCGCTTTTTACGTTTTTACCCTCTTCTGCGTTGCCACCTGTCGGTGACCCCTTTAGCGTATAAAAGGAGGCCCATGCGCAACGTAGAGGGGGTTCGGAGGTTCGGACAGTTTGCTTCGATTCATTCGTAGCCCAGAAAACATCACACTCTCTCGCTCGAGAGCAAGAACACCAGATAATACAACCAGACAAGCAGCAGTAGGAGTGTTATCTCTCCGGAGAGCTCCGAAGCTGGGTAAACTGCTCGTGTGCTTCACCTCGATCTGCTCTTCGTGCGACCTCCGCCCCCCGCCGAACCGAAAGGGGCCCGGTCCGCCGGCCCCATAGGTGTTCGTGGATCAGTTTCCCCGACATTTATCCACGAACATCTTTGGGGCCGGCGGACCGGGCCCCTTTCGGTTCGACGGGGGGCGGAGGTCGCATGAAGAGCATATCGAGGCGAAGCACACGAGCAGTTTACCCAGCTTCGGAGCTCTCCGGAGAGATAACACTCCTACTACTGCTTGTCTGGTTGTATTATCTGGTGTTCTTGCTCTCGAGCGAGAGAGCGTGATGTTTTATGGGCTACGAATGAATCGAAGCAAACTGTCCGAACCTCCGAACCTCCTCTACGTTGCGCATGGGCCTCCTTTTATACGCTAAAGGGGTCATCGACAGGTGGCAACGCAAAAGAGGGTAAAAACGTAAAAAGCGAGGTAGTTGATACAAGTTCTTGTACAGTGCACCCTACCTAACCCTGACGGCAGGGGACAAGGGCATTAAATGCCCGTCTGAGTCGCCCGAACAGTGCAGAAAAGGACCGTTAGGGGCGCCACCGTTCGCCACGATGGCGATCTTGTCAGCTTCGCATGCCACTGTGCACCGCTGGCTGCACAGCCTCCCGCCACGCGCGCCCGGAGAGGCCTCCAGAGCGACACGTTGGTGGATGCGCTGGAGCGTGGGCGCAGAGTGGCCGCCTGCCGCGGCAAGTGCCTTGCTGCTGTTGTTATCTCACCGGGTCCAGAAGCTCGTCGCTCACCGGGCCTCGGGGTACCTTATTTAGTCTTCCCGGCAAGCTCCTCTTGCCGGGGCCTTGTTGCCTTGCCGGAGCGCGTGGCGCGTCGCGGCAAGTTCCTTGGGGCGCCTTGGTTGGCTTTCCCGGCAAGCTCCTCTTGCCAGGGTCTTGTCTCCTTAGCTTAAATACTTTGTTCTTGGATGGCTCCAAGGGAACCTTGGGGGATCTTGGCGTTCGCCCGGCAAGCCTTTGCCCCGGGGTGCTGCAACTGCCCATGCACAAGTTCGGGGTACTAGGGTACCCCTATTCTAGTACACCGACAGTTGGAGAATATGTTCTTTTGTACAACTCCCGTTTTAGATTTTTTACAGGGAAGCTCCTCTCAAAATGGGAAGGCCCCTATGTCATCGAGGAGGTTTACCGGGCTGGAGCCATCAAAATAAATAATTTCGAAGGCACTAACCTGAAGGTTGTCAATGGGCAACGAATAAAGCATTATATCTCAGGTACGCCTATTAATGTTGAAAGTAATATTATCCAAACCTTGACACCGGAAGAACACATAAAAGAGTCCTTCCGGAACACTCCAGAATCGTGAAAATAAGGAGGTACGTGATACGGTAAGTAAACGGACTCCGAAAAATCTACAGAAATATTTTTTATTAGTTTTGGAATATTTTAAAATTTTGGAAATAAAGAAACTCCCAGGAAGCGTACCCTAGTGGGCACAAGACATCGGAGCGCGCCAGCCTGGCGCGCCCAGGTGGGTTGTGCCCACCTGGGACACCTCCCGTACTCCATTTTTCTATCTCATACTTGCCCTGCAAGATAAAAAAATCTATATATACTTCTCGAACCTGTTGATCACCTTATCGTGGAGAAATCCTCTGTTCTCTTTTTCCTTGTTGTTTTCTGTCAGATTTCATCTACCATGACCTCTTCAAGCTCCTCCAAGGACAAGATCTCTCCTTCATCATCACCATCATCTCCTTCACCACCAAAAGGAGAATTGGGTATCGAGTATGGGCACTCCCCTTGGCTTCTGCCAAGCTTGGGGGAGGTGCCCCGCTATCGTATCATTCCACTATCCTTTTGCTTTTATTTATCTTAGTTCAATCTTTTGCTTTCAAATGAAATAATGTTTAGTTCGGTCCTTTCTTCTTTTGGGAGTTTGCTTAGTGATCTATCCTTGCAATCATGTGCAAGTTATATAATAAAGTTAGTTTTAGTTTTTGCTTTCTTTACTTTCATGTTGCAAATGAAGAAATTAAGGAAGAAAGAAAAATAGAAAGGAAATAAATAATGAAAAGATTATATACTAATCCTATGGTAGGTGATGGCACCACATAAGGAAAAGTATAGGTAGAAAATTTTATTAGAGATTGACAAACATATCATTAGTCAATGATGCAACTCATGAAAGAATTAATAATGGAAGAGAAGATTCACATATAGATATACTATCTTATAAATCTTTTGTGATTGTGATCCCTCATCAAATATTATATGCCAAAATTGTTGACGTTGGACAAGGAAGACAACTTAATGATTTATGTTAGTTTATATCCACATAGAAGTCATATTGTCATAGATCCTTTAACATGTGGTGCTTGCCCCCTATCTTTGCTAGCCAAAAATTATGTACTAAGTAGAGATACTACTTGTGCATCCAAAAACCCTTAAACCCAAAACTTTTTCAAGAGTCCACCATACCTACCTAGGGATTGAGTAAGATCCCTCAAGTAAGTTGTCATCGGTGCAAAAAGGCAAAAAAAAATTCTTCTAAAAGTGTGAGATCATTTAGTGTAAGAGAAAATTGAGCATTGTACAAACTTGGATGACAAAGAATAAAAGCAACAGATTGCATAATAAAGGTTGTCATCTTAAGGGGCAATACAACATGACGTTCTCTTGCACTAAGGGATTGAGCATACAAACAAATAAGCGCATGGCAACCTCTGCTTCCCTCTGCGAAGGGCCTATCTTTTACTTTTATGCAAAGAGTCAAAGTTTTTCCCTCTATTTCTTATACTTTTCTCCTTTGGCAAGCATCATGTGGTGAGGAAAGATCTAGGAACATATGTCCAGTTGAATATAGATGGCATGAGTTATTAATGTTGACATCACCCTTGAGGTGAGTATGTTGGGAGGCGAAACTATAAGCCCCTATCTTTCTATGTGTCCGGTTGAAACGTTTTGCTCATGGGTACAAGGTGAGTGTTAGCAACCATAGAAGACTATATGATGGTTGAGTATGTGGACTTGCCTAAAGGCTCCGACATGTGACTCTTCCTGAAAATATGATGAATTGTAGTTGTAAAAGTTGACTGAGAACATAGTTTGTCGGGTTCTAATAGAGTTTTTGCTTTATACTTCGATTGTGTGATGAACTATTACTTATTCATGAGAAGTATATGATAAAAGTTCTATGATAAAAGTCCTATGTTTAATGTTGTTGCTGTTATAATAATCAACATGATGCTTCTATGTCCGTATTTTGTTTTTATCGACACCTCTCTCTCAAAGCTTGTGGACATGTTTTTCTATTTCGGTTTTCGCTTGAGGACAAGCGAGGTCTAAGCTTGGGGGAGTTGATACGTCCATTTTGCATCATGTTATCTTACTGTTATTTGAAATGTTTTTATCCATAATAATGCTTTTTGGAGTAATTCTAATGCCTTTTCTCTCATAATTTGCAAGGAACACACCAAGAGGGAGAATTCCGGCAGCTGGAAATCTGGACCTGGAAAAGTTACGTCAGGCCACCTATTCTGCACAACTCCAAATGAGCTGAAACTTCATGGAGAATTTTTATGGATTATTTAAGAAATATTGGAGCCAATAAACACCAGAGGGGGGCCACCAGGTGGGCACAACCCACCTGGGTGCGCCAGGACCCCCTGGCGCGCCCTGGTGGGTTGTGGCCTCCTCGGCGCACCTCCAGTGCCCATCTTCTGGTATATAAGTGGTTTTGACCTAGAACAAATAAGGAGAGGACTTTCGGGATGAAGAGCCTCCGCCTCGTGGCGGAACTTGGGCAGGAGCACTTTTGCCCTCCGGCGGAGTGATTCTGCCGGGGGAACTTCCCTCCTGGAGGGGGAAATCATCGTCATCATCATCACCAACAACTCTCCCATCTTGGGGAGGGAAAGATCCATCAACATCTTCGCCAGCACCATCTCATCTCAAACCCTAGTTCATCTCTTGTATTCAATCTTGTTACCGGAACTACAGATTGTTGCTAGGGGGTGACTAGTAGTGTTGATTACATCTTGTAGTTGATCACTATATGGTTTATTTGGTGGAAGATTATATGTTCAGATCCATTATGCATATTAATACCACTCTGATTTTGAGCATGATTATTATTTGTGAGTAGTTACTTTTGTTCTTGAGGTCATGGGAGAAATCATGTTGCAAGTAATCATGTGAATTTGATATGTGTTCGATATTTTGATAGTATGTATGTTGTGATTCCCTTAGTGGTGTCATGTGAACATCGACTACATGTCACTTCACCATATTTGGGCCTAAGGGAATGCATTGTGGAGTAGCAATTAGATGGTGGGTTGCGAGGGTGATAGAAGCTTAAACCCCAGTTTATGCGCTATTTCGTAAGGGACCGATTGGATCCAAAAGTTTAATGCTATGGTTAGAATTTATTCTTAATACTTTTCTCGTAGTTGCGGATGCTTACGGGAGGGTTAATCATAAGTAGGAGGTTTTTTCAAGTAAGAACAATACCTAAGCACCGGTCCACCCACATATCAAATTATCAAAGTAGCAAACACAAATCAAACCAACATGATGAAAGTAACTAGATGAAATTCCCGTGTACCCTCAAGAACGATTTGCTTATTATAAGAGACTGTTTTGGCCTGTCCTTTGCCTCAAAAGGATTGGGCTACCTTTCTGCATACTTGTTACTATTATTGTTACTTGCTCGTTACAAATCATCTTACTATCCTTCTTCTCCTCATTGGGTTCGACACTCTTACTTATCGAAAAGAGCTACAATTAATCCCCTATACTTGTGGGTCATCAATTTGCAAGATACATATGGATCTGAATGTTGAAGACCCGTTGAATAAGCCTCTCTCACGAGCAAAACATGATAAGCACCAAGACTCCATGGGTGTTAGAATCATTACTATGTAATCTAGATTATTGACTCTAGTGCAAGTGGGAGATTGAAGGAAATATGCCCTAGAGGCAATAATAAAGTTGTTATTTATATTTCATTATATCATGATAAATGTTTATTATAAGTCTAGAATTGTATTAACAGGAAACTTAGTACATGTGTGAATACATAGACAAACAGAGTGTCCCTAGTATGCCTCTTCTTGACTAGCTCGTTAATCAAAGATGGTTATGTTTCCTGACCATAGACATGTGTTGTCATTTGATGAACGGGATCACATCATTAGAGAATGATGTGATGGACAAGACCCATCCGTTATCTTAGCATAATGATCATTTAGTTTTATTGCTATTGCTTTCATCATGACTTATACATATTCCTCTGACTATGAGATTATGCAACTCCCGAATACTGGAGGAACACTTTGTGTGCTATCAAACGTCAGAACGTAACTGGGTGATTATAAAGATGCTCTACAGGTGTCTCCGAAGGTGTTTGTTGAGTTGGCATAGATCAAGATTAGGATTTGTCACTCCGTGTATCGGAGAGGTATCTTTGGGCCCTCTCGATAATGCACATCACTATAAGCCTTGGAAGCAAAGTGACTAATGAGTTAGTTGCGGGATGATGCATTACAAAATGAGTAAAGAGACTTGCCGGTAACGAGATTGAACTAGGTATGAGGATACCAATGACCGAATCTCGCAAGTAACATACATATGACAAAGGGAATTATGTATGTTGTCATAAGGTTCGACCGATAAAGATCTTCATATAATATGTAGGAGCCAATATGGGCATCCAGGTTCTGCTATTGGTTATTGACCGAAGAAGTGTCTCGGCCATGTTTACATAGTTCTCGAACCCGTAGGGTCCGCATGCTTAAACGTTCGTTGGCGATATAGTACTATATGATTTATGTATGTTGGTAACCGAATGTTGTTCGGAATCCCGGATGTGATCATGAACATGACGAGGAGCTCCGGAATGGTCCGGAGGCAAAGATTAATAGATGGAATAATAGTTTTTGGTCTCCGTAAGGGTTCCGGAGTTCACCGGAAGGGGTTCCGGATGTTTCCCGAAATGGTTGGGTATAAGAACACTATTTAGGCCAAAGGGGAAAGCCCACAAGGTTTTTGGAAAGCGCAAAAGGAAGTTTTGCAGAGTCTAGGGGCCAAACACCAAGGTCCCTAGCATCTGGGTCGAGACGCCGGGAACCCTGGCGTCTGGCTGTGGAATCTAAGAAGGACTATTGCCTTTCGGGTGAAACCGACTTTGTGGAGGCTTTTACTCCATGTTTCGACCCCAAGGCTCAACATATAAATAGAGGGGCAGTGCTAGCACCAAAGACACATCAAGAATCACCAAGCCATATGCCGTCAACCCCATCCCCTCTAGTTTATTCTCCTTCATAGTTTCCGTTGTGCTTGGTGAAGCCCTGGAGAGATTGTTCTTCACCAACACCGTCACCATGCCATCATGCTGCCAGAACTCATCTACTACTTCTCCCATCTTGCTGGATCAAGAAGGAGAGGACGTCATTGAGTTGAGCGTGTGCTGAATGCGAAGGTGCCGTACGTTAGGTACTTGATCGGGACGGATCGTGAAGGTGCACGACTACATCAACCACGTTGATAAACGCTTCTGCTTTGCGATCTTCAAGGGTATGAAGATGCTCGCCCCTCTCGTTGCTATGCATCTCCTAGATAGATCTTGCGCGAGCGTAGGAATTTTTTGAAATTGCATGCTTCGTTCCCAACAATATGGTGAAGACGTGATGAGATATATATTTTTGTATGAGATGATCATGTTTTGTAAAAGTTATCGGCAACTGGCAGGAGCCTTATGGTTGTCCCTTTATTGTATGAAATGCAATCACCATGAAATTGCTTTACTTTATCACTAAGTGGTAGCGGTAGTCATAGAGGCAATAGTTGGTGAGACGACAACAACGCTACAATCAAGGTGTCAAGCCGGTGAAGATGGAGATCATGGCGGTGCTTTGGAGTTGGAGATCAAATGCTGTAACACCCCGGATGTAACTTTGCATATTTGTAACTCCGACTCTTGCCATTTCCGGCTATGTGTTATGATATTTCCTTCGTGTTTGGTGTGGTGTCTTTGTTTTGCATTTTGTTCTTGTCATGCATTTCATATCATGCCATCATGTGCATCTCATTTGCATTCATGTTTGTCTCATGCATCCGGTCTTTTTCCCTGTTGTCCGTTTTGCAATCTGGCACTCCCACATGCACCCATTGCACCCCTCTAATATCATTTCGTGAGTGGGAGAAAAATGTTCTCGGAATGGGTCGAGATTTGTCGAGTGGCCTTGGTACATCACCGGTAGGCCGCTTGTCAAATTTCGTTCTATTTGGAGGTCGTTTGAGGCCCCAACGGTTAACCGGGTAACCGCAAAGCCCCTCTCTTGTTGCAGCCCAACACCCCTCCAAAACAGCCCACTAGGCCAGCTAAACCCCCTCCATGCTCTCCGTTGTTGGATCACGATCGTGTGGGCGAAAACCACACCTCATTTGGACACTCCTAGCTCCCCCTACCTGTATATATGGGTCTTCCCCCGAAATTCTCGCAGATGAAACCCTAAAATCGCTCCCTTGCACCGTCGGACACGTCCGACCCTCGCCGGACGAAACCCGCCACCGCCCGCAGCCTCTCTCCACGCGCCACGTGGCCCATCTCCACCGCGCGTAACTGCCGGCCCGCTTGGCCCAGGCGGGCCCCCCGCAAGCCCATCCGCCGCCCGTCTCCACCCGTCTCCGCCACGACAGCCGTCGCCGACCACCACCACGCCGCCCTTCGCCGCCTTGCGCTGCCACCACCGCGCCGTCCCATGCCGTGTTTCATCGCCACCCGGCTCCTCCCGCCGCCGCCGCCCCGAGTCTTCCCCGGCGCCGCCCCACGCCGTCGTCCCCGCCCCCGCCGACGTCCTCTCCGGCGACCACCGCGCTCCGGTGAGCTTCTTCGACCTCCGGCCGCCCTTTCCTTCACTGTTCCGGCGAGTTTTTCCGGCATTCCTCGACATCCATGCAAACCCTAGATCTGGAAAAGGTTGCTCTCTTTTTCCTAAGTCCCTAGAATACAATATTTTCATGCCTTGCTCAACATACTATATCTCCGTGCTCGGTGCTCCGATTCATGCATATGATATATGCAAATGTTCGTCTTGTGTTGCTCTTCATGTTAGTGGCATTTGCATGCATGTTACTGTCCATTTTGATGCCACTATCATCATTGCAAAAGTGCTATATGATGTTGTCTGCTAGAATTTAACAGAACTTGAGGATTTGTCATTTTCGTTGCATTTTGTGTGTGCATCCTATGAGTATGATGTCTACATATTTTATGATCTCCATCATGCCATATTTACAGGGGTGCAAGTATTGTATCTTTGGGATCAATGTGGTGACTAGCACAAGCATGCAAAGTAGGCTTCATAATTCAAGTAAACTTGTTGCTACCTTGAGATCCATGCACATTTTGAGGTAGTTCAGTAAGAGTGTTTTGAAGATGTGATATTTCTCTACCTATTCATGCCTCTGGTTGTAATTATGGAGTAGTGTATCATGTCATTAGCGTGCTCTACTTTTGCTAAATATTGTTCCTGGCGGATTGTTAACATGATGATCAGTTTTGCGATGTGTGTTGCTAGTGATACATGTACCCTATGAACTTGCTCTTGCCATGTTTAGCTTAACACATATGCCTACTTCATGTTGGTTACCTTGTTATGCCATGAAATTCTTTGTGGTGAGTGGCATGAGCTTGCAAAGTTGCTATCATGAATCTGTTTATGCCATGTCATGTTTTTCTACTAAGTCTGAAACTGTTCATATAACTTGCCATGTTTGCATGGGTTCCACATCATTTTCCATGCATCTTTGATTAAAGATCAGTAAGAGAGTTTTGTTCTATGTCTTTAGTACTAGCATGCTATGCCTTTGTTTGACATGATATGTTCCTGTAGAATGTTGTTTGCTAGCTCTAAACATTGCTATATGATGTTGTTTTGTCATGCTTAGTATTTTCTCTAAGTCTGTGAAGCTGATATCATTTGCATTTTTGCCATGCTATTTTGAGCTTGTTCTAGTGAGAACTAGCAGGAGCTTAGTGTTCATGATTTGTAGAGATTCATGTGTACTTTAATGCCACATGCTTTGTTGCTATGTTAGAGTGTTGTAGCATAGTTTATTGTTGCATTCTAACTTCTATGATGCTGTTAATCGCAGATTTGTGTCATTCTTGTTTTGCTTGTCATTTGCAAACTGTGCATCCGTTTCCGATGATCCTTATATCGATTTTGACCGAAATCACCTCATCTTTCCAGCGGCATACTTTTTTTGACAAGTTGATGCCTTGATCACCCTTTCCCTTCCGGAGTACCCATATGCATTGCCTATCACACCTTGCATTCCATGCCATGTATTGCATCATGTTGCTTGTGCATTGCACCATGATTCATTGGTGTTCCGTTTCTTGTGTTATTGCTTTGGGTGGAGCCGGGAGACGAGTTTGTGAATGAGGAACCTGTTGAGTAGGCTAACGAGGATCAAGCTTTCGACAACTTTGCGAACATTGCAGGCACGATGACCACTACCCACGATATCACTTCTATCTTTGCTTGCTAGTTGTTCGTTCTATTGCTATGTCGCGCTACCTACCACTTGTTTATCGTGCCTCCCATATTTCCATGACAAGCCTCTAACCCACCTTCCTAGGAAACCGTTGTTTGGCTATGTTACCGCTTTGCTCAGCCCCTCTTATAGCGTTCCTAGTTGCAGGTGCCTTGTAGGTTGTTCCATGTTGGAACATGTATATGTTGGGATATCACATTATCTCTTATTTTAATTAATGCATCTATATACTTGGTAAAGGGTGGAAGGATCGGCCTTATGCCTGGTGTTTTGTTCCACTCTTGCCGCCTTACTTTCCCTCATACCGGTGTTATGTTCCTTGATTTTGTGTTCCTTATGCGGTTGGGGTTATGGGCCCCCCTTGAAAGTTCGCCTTGAATAAAACTCCTCTAGCAAGGCCCAACCTTGGTTTTACATTTGCCAACCTAAGCCTTTTCCCTTGGGTTCTGCAGACCCGAGGGTCATCTTTATTTTACACCCTCGGGCGATGTCCGGCGCCCCCTGGGCAACCAGGGTCTATGCCAACCCGACGTCTGGCCCATCCGGTGTGCCCTGAGAACGGGAATGTGCAGCTCCTATCGGGATTTGTTGGCACATTCGGGCGGTCTTGCTGGTCTTGTTTTACCATTGTCGAAATGTCTTGTAATCGGGATTCCGAGACTGATCGAGTCTTTTCGGGAGAAGGAATATCCTTTGTTGATCGTGAGAGCTTGTAATGGGATAAGTTGGGACACCCCTGCAGGGTATAAACTTTCGAGAGCCGTGCCCGCGGTTATGTGGCAGATGGGAATTTGTTAATATCCGGTTGTAGAGAACTTGACACTTGATTTAATTAAAATGAATCAACCGCGTGTGTAGCCATGATGGTGTCTTTTCGGCGGAGTCCAGGAAGTGAACATGGTTTGGGTTATGTTTGAACGTAAGTAGTTTCAGGATCACTTCTTGATCACTCCTAGCTTCACGACCGTTGCGTAGATTCTCATCTTACTTTTATTTGTTTATGTTAGCCACCATATTTTCTTAGCGCTTGCTACAGCTCCACCTCCCTACCCATAAGCTTAAATAGTCTTGATCTCGCGGGTGTGAGATTGTTGAGTCCTCATGACTCACGGATACTTCCAAAATAGTTGCAGGTGCCGATGATTCCAGTGCAGGTGATGCTACCGAACTCAAGTGGGATTTCAACGAGGACCTGGGTCGTTACTATGTGTCGTTTCCTGATGATCGGAAGTGGAGCCCAGTTGGGACGATCGGGGATCTAGCATTTGGGTTTATCTTCCTTTTCATTTGGATTTGACCGTAGTCAGTCTATGTGTGTATTTTGGTTGATGTATGAATTATTTATGTATTGTGTGACATGGCGAGTGTAAGCCAACTCTATTTATCCCTATCTTGTTCATTACATGGGATGTTTGTGAAGATAACCCTTCTTGCGATAAAACCACTATGCGGTTATGCCTCTAAGTCGTGCCTCGACACGTGGGAGCTATATCCGCAACTTGGGCGTTTCAAGTTGGTAATCAGAGCCATCCCCGACTTAGGAGCCCCCTACTTGATCGAAGCGCTGACGTTGTTGAGTCTATAACAAAAATGTTTTGAGTCTTAGTATTATATATACCAGAGAGTAGGATTATTTTTACTCCTGAGTCCCTTTGTCGCTTTGGTGAGGCCTCCTGACGTAGATGTTTTGTCTTTCCTCTCCTCAAATTTCACGATTTTTTTAGGATCACACGGGTATCTTGGAATCGTTCCGATATTCTTGTGATGAGAACATTGTTCTTGGTGCCTCCTAACATTTAGGGTTTGTGGCAGTGTCCCAGGGAGTTGAGCTCCGAGGTGTTGTCGTCACAATTTTATCGTTGCAGTTCTGGAATACCTGAGTTCGCCGACATCGAAAATCTCTTTTATGCAGTTATTGGTGAGATAACCTCGACGCCACCCAGTACTGGGGCGGGAGTTCGGGAGTATTGCCATAACTCGTATAACATATGCTTTTCGAAGGTTGAGGTACACGATTTCTGAAGGTTTCTTGGTTATGTGTTGACGGATGGATACAGTTGGAGCGTGGGGCTTGTTAGTTGTGTGATATATATTGTGCCTCCCTGTATCCCCAACACCAGATTGCGTAACCAGAAAGTTTCGGGAGTTTATAGGTGGGAATTCAAGTAGCTCTAGTTATTCTTCCCGTAGATATTTGGTTTGTGATTGGGTAATCCTTACCACTTATTTGTTCCAATCGTACCTTGTTGTTTCTTTCATCAACCTTATCTAAGTGGCTTCTCAACTTAATGGACGTGTGATGTTAACTTTGGAATTCATTCGTTCGATCCTTTTTCGAATGTTTATTGTGAAGACTATATGTCGCAATTTCTATCCATTGATTCAGCTTGAATATCTGTCTATCAAGATTCTAACGGATGTCACCCTCTTCAGGATGGCTGCTCCAATGCATCTGAATCCGGAACGCAATGATGGGAGTCAGGCGAACCCTCCACCTCCGGAGGCATGGCAAGCTGTCATGACAGCCACAAACGCCAACACCCACATGCTTTTGCAACTCTTGCAAGAGCGCAACCAGGGCCAAGGCAACCAAGGAAATCAAGGTCAAGGGCAATTCAACAATCAGCCTTAGTTTTCTACCCTCAACCAGTTCCTTGCAAATCAGCCGAAGTCTTTCAGCAACTGTGTCGAGGCCACAAACGCCAATGATCGGATTGTGGACAGCTGCAAGCATTTTGAATGTAGCAATGTAAAGCCTGAGGACTTTGCCAAGTTCGCTTCATTTCATCTCAAGGACCAAGCTGCTGATTGGTATCAACAATACAAAGATTCCAGAGGAGGTCGTGTGATTACCTGGGATGATTTCTGCCGAGGCTTCAAAGCTCATCATATTCCAACAAGTGTTGCTGAGAGCAAGCGTGAGGAGTTCCGCAATCTCAAGCAAGGAAGCATGTCCGTGTACCAATACAACATCCAGTTTCAGAAACTTACTCGCTTCGCAAGTGTAACACCCCGGATATGACTTTCCCAATATGTATTCCAACTCTTGCTGTTTCCGGCGTTAAGTTATTTTATTATCTCGGGTTCGGGTCTTTGTCTCCGTGTGTTTTTATCATTGTCATGCATCTCATATCATGTCATCATGTGCATTGCATTTGCATACGTGTTCATCTCATGCATTTGAGCATTTTCCCCGTTGTCCGTTTTGGATTCCGGCGCTTCGTTCTCCTCCGGTGGTCATTTCTAGCCTTCTTTCGTGTGTGGGAATTAAACATTTCCGGATTGGACCGAGACTTGCCAAGCGGCCTTGGTTTACTACCGGTAGACCGCCTGTCAAGTTTCGTACCATTTGGACTTCGTTTGGTACCCCAACGGTTAACCGAGGGACCGAAAAGGCCTCGTGTGTGTTGCAGCCCAACACCCCTCCAATTTGGCTCAAAACCCACCAAAACCCTCTCCATCATCTAGAGCGTTCGATCACGATCGCGTGGCTGAAAACCGCACCTCATTTGGACTCTCCTAGCTCCCTCTATGCCTATATATACCCCTCCCCCATTCCAAATCCGGATCTCCCCTGTCCAAACCCTAAAAAAAATCCGTCTCCGCCGCCATCGGACACGTCCGGACGGAGCCGGACGCGTCCGCCCGCCGCCGCAGACCTACCAGCAGCTGCCATGTGTCCCCGAGGGGACCGCTTCGCAGCCCGCAGCCGCGGGCCCGCGAGGGCCCGAGGCCGGCCCTCTCCTCCGTCCCGACCGGGCCCGAGCCCCCCTCGCACGCGTCGCGTCTTCTCCGCGGCCGAGCCGCCTCACCCGGCCGGCGCCGCCGCCCGCCATTGACGG
>NC_041392.1:510750787-510761077 GCF_002162155.2 Triticum dicoccoides | reverse complement strand
GTCCGAGCCCGCCGCGCCCCGACGCCCCTCGCCACCGGCCGCCGCCTCCCGGCCGCTCCGTCGCCAAGCCGCCTCCTCCACGCCGGCGAACCGCCCCGGCCGGCCCCTTCCATCTCCGGCGAGCTATAGTACCCCGGCGAACCTCGTAATCTGCGCCGTCCGGATCTGGATCTGAGATCCCGTTTGGGTTGACTTTCTCCCAAACCCTAGTTCATATGCTCCTGTTCATCGCATCGTAACTTTGCATCCGTAACTCTGTTTTGGGCATATAGCATATCAAAATGTTCGCCCCAGAGAGCACATAATTTCATTCCATTGCATCATTTTCATTTGAGTTCATCTTGATGCCCGAAATGCTGTTAGAAGAGGGCTACTTGAGATAATTGTCAGATCTGCTGCTCCATTTAGATATTTGTCATTTTTGCCATGATTATTGTGTGCATGATATGCCCATGAGCTCTATATATGTTTTGCTAAGGGTTTTTCCATCTTTCCAGAGGTGCAACCCATGTATTTTTGTGATGAGTGTGGTGACTAGCACGAGCTTGCAAAGTGAGGCTCTTGGTAATGCTGATTTCAGGGACTTAGCATTTCCACTAAGTCCTTGAGCTGTTTATCTCATGATGCCATATGTTCATGTTGTTTCATAGTGATCCGTGCCTCTTTTGAGGATGATCAGTAAGGATGTTTTGTTAATCTTGTAGTGCTCTATCCATCCGTGTATTTGTTTGCAATTATGGAGCACCCTAGCTTGAGTCAATCGAGCTCTACTTTTGCTACTTTGTGAATCTGGGCAGATTGTCTACTTGTTAGCGATTTTGCCGATGATGGTGTAGTTGATCCGTGCATGCTATGCTATTGTTCTTACCATGTCTAGCTTGCATTTTCTGTATTCTTGATGGGTGTATGCTTAGATTGTCATGACTTGCTTTGTAGTGAGTGCATCGAGCTCGTAAACATGCCTACTTGATATCTGTTTCAGCATGCTCCAGTTTTTCACTAAGTCTGAGAACTGAGTATGTTTTTGCCATGTTCACATGCTTGCAATTGTATTTTATGATCCCTTTTGGCTCAAGGTCACTAAGGGACTTTTGTTAAGCTCTTTGAGTAGATCCATGCCATGCTTTACTTTGCCATGTTCAGGTCCTGTAGTATGTAGTTTTGTTGCTCCAAAGAGTGCTATCTGATCTGATATTCCAGACAAGTGTTAATTTCACTAAGTCTGAAATCTGTTTGCCATATGCATTTTTGCCATGTTTGTTTGAACCTGTTAATGGATGATTTGGCCGTAGCTCAGTACTAGACTTTTGTTAAGCATCTTGAATGCATCCCTGCCATGTATTTTTATGCCATGTTTGAGTGCTGTAGCTTGTTCATCTTGTTGCATTTAGATGGCTACTTGCTGTAAATCGCAGAACATGGTCATATTTGAATCGCTTGCCATTTCAAAACCGTAACTCCGATTCCGGCGTTCTTTATATCGTTTTCAAGCGATTTCATCTCATCTTTCCAGTGGCACACTTGGATTCCCAAGTTGAGGCCAGGGTCATGCGTTCCCTGTCACATCTTGCATATGCATCCCACATAGCATACCATCTTTGCATCATATTGTTTGAGCTTTGCACGTGGTTGGTTGTGTTCCGTTTGCTTATTTGTCTTGTTTGGGTAGAGATAGGAGACGAGTTCGCTAACGAGGAGCCCATTGAGTTTGCTTTCGAGGATCCAGTCAACTCTAACCACTTTGCAGGCAAGATGATCATACCCTCGAAATCACTACTATCTTTGCTATGCTAGATTGCTCGCTCTTTTGCTATGCCAATGCTACGATGCCTACCACTTGCTTTCAAGCCTCCAAATTGCTATGTCAAACCTCTAACCCACCATGTCCTAGCAAACCGTTGATTGGCTATGTTACCGCTTTGCTCAGCCCCTCTTATAGCGTTGCTAGTTGCAGGTGAAGATTGGAGGCCGTTCCTTGTTGGAACATTTATTTACTTGTTGGGATATCATTATATTGCCATGTTATCTTAATGCATATATATACTTGGTGAAGGGTGGAAGGCTCTGCCTCTCGCCTAGTGTTTTGTTCCACTCTTGCCGCCCTAGTTTCTGTCATATCAGTGTTATGTTCCCGGATTTTGCGTTCCTTACGCGGTTGGGTTATAATGGGAACCCCTTGATAGTTCGCCTTGATTAAAGCTTTTCCAGCAATGCCCAACCTTGGTTTTACCATTTGCCACCTATCCTATTTTTCCCTTGGGTTTCCAAAGCCCGAGGGTCATCTTATTTTAGCCCCCCGGGCCAGTGCTCCTCTGAGTGTTGGTCCAACCGAGCGATGTCTGGGCTACCAGGGGCAACTCTGGGCTGGCCTACCCGACGTCTGGCTCATCTGAGTGTGCCCTGAGAACGAGTTATGTGCAACTCCTATCGGGATTTGTCGGCACATTCGGGCGGTGTTGCTGGTCTTCTTTTAACCTGTCGAAGTGTCTTGAAGAACCGAGATACCGAGTCTGATTGGAACGTCTCGGGAGGAGGTCTATTCCTTCGTTGACCGTGAGAGCTTGTCATGGGCTAAGTTGGGACTCCCCTGCAGGGATTTGAACTTTCGAAAGCCATGCCCGCGATTATGGGCAGATGGGAATTTGTTAATGTCCGGTTGTAGGTAACTTGAACCTTAACTTAATTAAAATGAATCGACCGTGTGAGTTACCGTGATGGCCTCTTCTCGGCGGAGTCCGGGAGGTGGACATGGTGTTGGAGTAATGCTTGCGCAGGTTGCTCTCTAGTTTCTCGCTTGCGCCTTGCCTCCTCTTCTCGCTCTCTTTTGCGAACAGGATAGCCACCATATTTGCTAGTCGCTTGCTGCAGCTCCACATATTTACCTTGCCTTACCTATAAGCTTAAATAGTCTTGATCGCGAGGGTGCGAGATTGCTGAGTCCCTGTGGCTCACAGATTACTATTACCCCAGATGCAGGGCCTGATGTTTCCGCTCTAGATGACGCGCTCGAGCTCAAGTGGGAGTTTGACGAGGACTCTCAACGATACTATGTTTCCTTTCCTGAGGATCAGTAGTGGTGCCCTATTGGGGGTGATCGGGACTGTGTCGCATGTTGGGTTATCTTTTATTTTGGCGCCATAGTCGGGCCATGAGTGTTTGGATGATGTAATGCTATTTTATGTAGTTGATTGACGTGGCGAGTGTAACCCAACTATGTTATCTCCCCTTTTATTATCTATATTACATTAGATGTTGTGAAGATTGCCTAACTTGCGACATATGCCTTCAATGCAATTATGCCTCTAAGTCGTGCCTCGACATGTGGGAGATATAGTCGCATCGAGGGTGTTACAGCAAGGCAGGATGTTGCTGATGAAAAGAGCATGATCTATCACTTCAGAGGTGGCCTCAAAGAAGATCTGCAGTTACCTCTCGTTCTTGTTGAGCCGGCTAAGTTTGATCAATCCTATAACATGGCCCTCAAGCAAGAAGGTGCTCAGCTCAAGTGTGAGGCCTCAAAGAAGAGAATCAGGGACGCAATTTAGTCTTCTTCTTCTTCCTCACAAGTGGCAGCTAAGCAATAGAAGTTCTGGCTTCCTCCTCCACCGTTTTGTTAGCCCTACCAGCAGAAGAACAAAGGTGGCCATCGATCTTCCCACCCACCCAACCCAGGCTATCAGAACAAGTCTCAGACTCAAGCTCCAAGGTCAAGTGCTCCTTATCATCATCCGCTCTCAGAGGTGACTTGCAACAAGTGTCAGCAGAAAGGCCAGTATGCAAACAAGTGCTTCAACCAAATGTGCCTTCCGCCTCCTCCTCCTCTTCCTCCTGTGAGGTCTTCAAGCAATGCATTTGTCAAGCATAATCCCAAGTCTGCAAGAGTGAACTTGATGAATTCAGTTCAAGCAGAGGATTCTTCAGAAGTGATCATGGGTAATCTCCAACTTAATGATATTCCTGCAAAAGTTTTATTCGATACTGGTGCATCACATAGTTTCATCTCAAGACCTTTTGCATCAAAGCATGAGTTGGTTCTCCAAGAGTTGCCTAGACCGTTATTAGTTGTCTCTCCGGGTAAATTCATGAACGCAAGTTCCATGGTTCGGGATGTTTCTATCAAGATGGGCAACTATACATTTCTGTCTTCTCCAATTGTTCTTGGTGACTCAGATATTGATCTAATTCTCGGCATGGACTAGCTTTCTAAGCACAAGGCTCGGCTTGATTGTGCTACCAGTGAGATTCAATTGACACACCCTTTCTGAGGATGTGATCATCTATGCCGCTCGAGATGAAACCATTCGACTATTTTCTCTCAATGAAAAGGGCGAGTTAGATGCAATTTCTCAGATTCCAGGCGTTTATGAGTACTAAGACATCTTTCCAGAAGAGCTTCTGGGAATGCCTCCTCACTGGCCAGTTGAATTCGTTATCGATCTTGAGCCTGGTACGGAACTCGTTTGCAAGCGTCCATACAAGCTTGGACCAGAGGAGTTGAAGGAATTGAAGAAACAGATTGATGAACAAGAGCGTCTGGGTTTGATCACACCGAGTTCATCACCGTGGGGTTGTGGTGTTCTTTTTGTCTAGAAGAAGGATGGCACGGACCGACTTTGTGTTGACTACCGTCCATTGTCATTGCAGATGCTTTGAGCAGGAAGGCTTACTGCAACAGCTTAATTCGCAAGCCATTCCAACTGGATCTTTGTGAAGCCTTCCGCAAACTCAATCTCCAAGTTGTTCCTGAAGGTTTTCTTGCCAACCTTCAAGTCACTCCGACTTTGGAAGATCAAATTTGTGAGGCACAACTCCTTGATACCATGGTGAAGAAGGTGAAATGCGGTATTGCCAAGGGCTTATCCAAATACAAGTGCTATCGCATTGATGACAAAGACACGTTACTCTTCGAGGACATGATTGTGGTTCCTAAAGGTGATCTACGGAAGGTCATAATGAATGAAGCGCACAATTCCCTTTTGTCCATTCATCCTGGAAGTTCGAAGATGTACCATGACCTCAAGAAGTCTTATTGGTGGACTCGAATGAAGCGAGAGATTGCTCAATTCATGAATGAATGTGATGTCTGCCGAAGGGTGAAAGCAGAACACCAACGACCAGCTGGTCTCCTCCAACCTCTTGCTATTCCAGAATGGAAGTTTGATCATATCAAAATGGACTTCGTGGCTGGATTTCCTAAGTCCAAGCGTGGGAATGACGCTATCTTCGTTGTCATTGACAAACTTACAAAAGTGGCTCATTTCCTTCCAATCAAAGAATCTATCACAGCAGCTCAGTTGGTAGAGCTATACACCTCCAGAATTGTCTCCTTGCACGGTATTCCGTAATTGATCTCTTCAGACCGCGGAAGCATTTTCACTTCTAAGTTCTGGGACTCCTTCCAGAAGGCCATGGGCACCGACATTCTCTTCAACACAGCTTTCCATCCTCAAACAAAAGGGCAAGTCGAGCAAATCAATCAAATCCTCGAAGACATGCTCAGGGCTTGTTTCATCTCTTTCGGTATGAAGTGGGAAGATTGTCTTACATATGTCGAGTTCTCCTACAACAACAACTTCCAAGAAAGTTTGGGCAAGGCCCCATTCAAAATTCTTTATGGCAAAAAGTGCCGTACTCCTCTCAATTGGTCAGAGACTGGTGAACGCCAACTTCTTGGCAACGACTTAATCACAGAAGCTGAAGAAATGTGTAAAGTCATCCGTGAAAATCTCAAAGCTGCGCAATCCCGCCAGAAGAGTTACTATGATAGCAAGCACCGTGACTTGGCTTTCGAGATTGGAGACCATGTCTACCTCTGCGTCTCTCCAATGAAAGGCACTCGTCGCTTCGGTATCAAAGGGAAGCTTGCCCCAAGATACGTGGGTCCTTTCAAGATCATTGGCAAAAGAAGTGACCTCGCCTATCAACTTGTGCTTCCGTCCAACTTCGCAAATGTGCAAGATGTGTTTCACGTGTCACAGCTTTGCAAGTGCTTCAAGACCCCCGAGCGCACTATCAACTTCGAAGAGATTGATCTCCAAGAAGATTTGTCTTATCATGAGATTCCCGTTGCTATTCTTGAAGAAACTGAGCGCAAGACTCGCAACAAGGTAATCAATTTCCTGAAAGTGAAGTGGTCACACCATTCCAACTGAGAAGCCACCTGGGAGCGCGAGTATCACCTCCGTTCCGAATATCTGGAGTTCTTTCAGTCCTAGATCACGGGATGAGATCCTCTTGTAGTGGTGGAGTGTTGTAACACCCTGGATGTAACTTTCCATATTTGTAACTCTGACTCTTTCCATTTCTGGCTATGTGTTATGATACTTCCTTCCTGTTTGGGGTGGTGTCTTTGTTTTGCATTTTGTTCTTGTCATGCATTTCATATCATGCCATCATGTGCATCTCATTTGCATTCATGTTCGTCTCATGCATCTGGTCTTTTTCCCCGTTGTCCATTTCGCAATCCGGCGCTCCCACATGCACCCGTTGCACCCCTCTAATCTCATTTCATGAGCAGGATAAAAACATTCTCGGAATGGATCGAGATTTGTCAAGTGGCCTTGGTACATCATCGGTAGGCCGCCTGTCAAATTTCGTTCCATTTGGAGGTCGTTTGATGCCCCAACGGCTAACCGGGTAACCGCAAAGCCCCTCTCTTGTTGCAGCCCAACACCTCTCCAAAACAGCCCACTAGCCCAGCTAAAGACCCTCCATGCTCTTTGTCGTGGGATCACGATCGTGTTGGCGAAAACCGCACCTCATTTGGACACTCCTAGCTCCGCTTACCTATATATATGCACCCCTTGAAATTCTTGTAGATGAAACCCTAAAATTGCTCCCTTGCACCGTTGGACATGTCCGACCATTGCTGGATGAAACCCGCCGCCGCCCGCAGCCTCTCTCCGCGCGCCACGTGGCCCGTCTCCAACGCACGCCGCCGTCGGCCCGCTCGGCCCAGGCGGGGGCCCCGCGAGCCCATCCGCCGCTGCCGCCCGGGTCGCACATCCGCCACCCGTCTCCGCCACGACAGCCGCCGCCAACCACCACCGCGCCGACCTTCGCCGCCTTGTGCCACCAGCACCGTGCCGTTTCGCGCCGCGGTCCGCCGCCACCGTCCCGAGTCTTCCCCGGCGCCGCCCCATGCCGTCGTTCCCATCCCCGCCGAGCACCTCTCCGGCGACCACCGCGCTCTAGCGAGCTTCTCCGACCTCCGGCCGCCCTTTCCTCCACTCTTTCGGCGAGTTCTTCTGGTGTTCCTCGACATCCGTGCAAACTCTAGATCTAGAAAAGGCTACTCTCTTTTTCCTAAGTCCCTGGAATCCAATATTTTCATGCCTTGTTCAACATACTATATCTCCGTGCTCGGTGCTCCGATTCATGCATATGATATATGAAAATGTTCGTCTCGTGTTGCTCTTCATGTTAGTGGCATTTGCATGCATGGTACTATTCATTTTGATGTCATTATCATCGTTGCAAAAGTGCTATATGACGTTGTCTGCTGGAATTTAACAGAACATGAGGATTTGTCATTTTTGTTGCATTTTGTGTGTGCATCCTATGAGCATGATGTCTATATGTTTTATGATCTTCATCATGCCATATTTATAGGGGTGCAAGTATTGTATTTTCGTCGCATTTTGCTAAGTCCTTTTCCTATTACATTTAGATGCCATGTAAACTTGTTGCTACCATGAGATCCATGCACATTTTGAGGTAGTTCAGTAAGAGTGTTTTGAATATGTGATATTGCTCTATGCATTAATGCCTCTGGTTGTAATTATGGAGTAGTGTATCATGTCATTACCATGCTCTACTTTTGCTAAATATTGTTCCTGGCAGATTGTTAACATGATGATCAGTTTTTCCATGTGTGTTGCTAGTGATACATGTACCCTATGAACTTGATCTTGCCATGTTTAGCTAAACATATATGCCTACTTCATGTTGGTTACCTTGTTATGCCATGAAATGCTTTGTGGTGAGTGGTATGAGCTTGCAAAGTTGCTATCATGAATCAGTTTATGCCATGTCATGTTTTTCTACTAAGTCTGAAACTGTTCATATAACTTGCCATGTTTGCATGGGTTCCACATCATTTTCCATGCATCTTTGGTTAAAGATAAGTAAGAGAGTTGTGTTCTATGTCTTTAGTACTAGCATTCCATGCCTTTTTTTGCCATGATATGTTCCTGTAGCATGTTGTTTGCTAGCTCTAAACATTGCTATATGATGCTGTTTTGTCACACTTAGTATTTTTTCTAAGTCTATGAAGCTGATATCATTTGCATTTTTGCCATGCTATTTTGAGCTTGTTCTAGTGAAAACTAACAGTAGCTTACTATTCATGATTTGTAGAGCTTCATGTGTACTTTAATGCCATATGCTTTGTTGCTATGTTAGATTGTTGTAGCATAGTTTCTTGTTGCAATCTAAGTGCCATGATGCTGTTAATCGCAGATTTGTGTCATTCTTGTTTTGCTTGTCATTTACAAACCGTGCATCCATTTTTGATGATCCTTATATCGATTTCGACCAAAATCACCTCATCTTTCCAGCGGCATACTTGTTTTGACAAGTTGATGCCTTGATCATCCTTTCCCTTCCGGAGTACCCATATGCATTGCAGATCACATCTTGCATTCCATGCCATGTATTGCATCATGTTGCTTGTGCATTGCACCGTGATTCATTGTTGTTCTGTTGCTTGTGTTCTTGCTTTGGGTAGAGCCAGGAGACGAGTTCGTGAACTAGGAACCTGTTGAGTATGCTAACGAGGATCAAGCTTTCGACAACTTTGAGAACATTGCAGGCAAGATGACCACTACCCTCGATATCACTTCTATCTTTGCTTGCTAGTTGTTCGTTCTATCGCTATGTCACGCTACCTACCACTTGTTTATCATGCCTCCCATATTTCCATGATAAGCCTATAACCCACCTTCCTAGGAAACCATTGTTTGGCTATGTTACCGCTTTGCTCAGCCCCTCTTATAGCGTTGCTAGTTGCAAGTGCCTTGCAGGTTGTTCCATGTTGGAACATGTATATGTTGGGATATCACATTATCTCTTATTTTAATTAATGCATCTATATACTTAGTAAAGGGTGGAAGGGTCGGCCTTATGCTTGGTGTTTTGTTCCACTCTTGCCGCCTTAGTTTCCCTCATACCGGTGTTATGTTCCTTGATTTTGCGTTCCTTATGCGGTTGGGGTTATGGGCCCCCCTTGACAGTTTGCCTTGAATAAAACTCCTCCAGCAAGGCCCAACCTTGGTTTTACATCTGCCAACCTAAGCCTTTTCCCTTGGGTTCTGCAAACCTGAGGGTCATATTTATTTTCCCCGGGCTAGTGCTCCTCTGAGTGTTGGTCCAACCTGGGCGATGTCCGACGCCCCCTGGGCAACCAGGGTCTATGCCAACCCGATGTCTGGCCCATCCGGTGTGCCCTGAGAATGAGATATGTGCAGCTCCTATCGGGATTTGTCGGCACATTCGGGCGGTCTTGGTGGTCTTGTTTTACCATTGTCGAAATGTCTTGTAATCGGGATTCCGAGACTGATCGGGTCTTTCCGGGAGAAGGAATATCCTTTGTTGATTGTTAGAGCTTGTAATGGGCTAAGTTGGGACACCCCTGCAGGGTATAAACTTTCGAGAGCCATGCCCGCGGTCATGTGGCAGATGGTAATTTGTTAATATCCGGTTATAGAGAACTTGACACTTGACTTAATGAAAATGAATCAACCAGGTGTGTAGCCGTGATGGTCTCTTTTCGGCGAGGTCAGGGAAGTGAACTGTGATGCCCGGATAATCAAGCTATAGTAACCTCTGCTAATGATGCCTCATCACCACTCTTACTGTTGTAAACCTCGCGATGATTCAATGTCGTTCGAATTCAAATTTTTAAATCAAAGTAAACAATAAAAGTTTTTCAAAATTTAAAACAAAAGTGTTCGGGTGATGCCATATTTTACATAAGTCTATTTGGTGTAATAAACACAATTTTATAAACTGCGTAAGTATTTTAAAATAAATAAAAACAGAAAAGGAAAATAAATAAAAGAAAGAAACTAGCAAAACAAAAAAAAGAGGGAACCCCCTCCCACGGCCTACTGGCCTAGTTGGCCGGCCCATTCGGGCGCAGGCCCAACCGGCCACCCCCCTCCCCTTATCCATTCCCCCCGAAACCCTAACCACCCCGTCACCCACTTCCCCTCCCCACGACGCCACTCCCTCTCCCCCCTCTCCTCTCGATCCCATCTGGATCGGGGAGAGGCCTGACCCCGTCGCCAG
>NC_041392.1:510742407-510750226 GCF_002162155.2 Triticum dicoccoides | reverse complement strand
GTCCCCCTCGCCTCCTCCCCCGATTCCCCCTGGATCGGGATTGACCCCTCCACTCTCCCCTCACGCCTCGCTCCTCTCGCTCCCTCCCGATCCGGATCAGGGTGCAACGGCGCCCCCTCGCCGCCGCCCCGCTAAGGCCGCCGCCCCTCCCGGACTCCTCCGCGCCCCTCCTCTCACCTCCCTCGACTGGATCGGGGCAGCGCCCCGCTGCCCACCCCGGCGGGCGCCTCCCGTCCCCGCCACCAGGCTGGCGCCCCTCGCCGAGTCCACCTCATCGCCGGACCATGCCGGCAGGGTCCCGCTGGCGCGCACCGAACCCGGCCGCAACCCTTCCCAGAGAGTCGCCCCACTCCGACGCCCTCCAACGCCGGCAGGCCGCCGGCCACGACCACCACGACCTGTTCCGGCCTCCCCAAGCTCCTCTACTGCTCGATGTGAGCACCTCGCATATCCCCCCATGATGCCGCTGCTGCTCTTACTTCCTGTTACTGCTGCTCATGCTTAGCTACTGCTGCTCCTGCCGTTGCATTGTCGTTGTCGCTACGTCGTCCCCTTGTTACTGGTGCGCCACCGCGCCCCGGCTCCCCTGCCGCCCGCGGGCCTGCTCGTTGCCGGCCCCGCACTCCGTTTCCCCCACGCCGGCCGGCCACTGGCCTCGCCACGCCCGTGGCTGGCCCCCCCTGCCTGTCGATCTGGGCGCTCGCCCAGTCGGGCGCCGATGCCCAGTGCCCGCACCCGCGGCAACCGCACGCCCGTTAGCCCAAAAGTATATAAAAATAAATAAAACAATAATTAAAATAAAAGTAAATTTAATTAATTAATTAATTAACTAAATTAATTAGGTTAATTAACCTTAATTAATTAATCGAATTAACCTGTTAGCTTAATTAAACAGTAATTAGTTTAACTAAACCCTAATTAACCTAACAGAGTATGCCAGGTGGGTCCCACTGGACCCACGCGTCAGTTTGACCCAGTCAACCCCTGTTGACTGCTGGTGTTAGCATGACATCATGCTGATGTCATAAATCTAATTTTGAATTAATTAAATAATTAATTAAATTTCAGAAATTAATAAAATCTTTAGAAAATCATATCTTTTAGTCCGAAACTCGGATTAAATTATTTTCAACATGAAAGTTGCTCAGAACGATGAGACGAATCCGGATACGCAGCCCGTTCGTCTGCCACGCGTCCCTAGCATAGTGAACCTGCAACATTTCACCTCCGGTTCATCTATCCAGAAACACGAAACACCGGGGATACTTTCCCGGATGTTTTCCCCCTTCACCGGTATCACCTCATACCGCGTTAGAACACGTCTAGCTCTGCTTGTTGTCCTGTTATGCACCTGCTTGCTACGTATTTACTGTTTCTTCCCCCTCTTCTCTCCGGTAGACCCAGTGACGATGCTGATGCCCCTGTGGTCGACTACGTCACCGACGACCCCTCCTTCTTGTCTGAGCAACCAGGCAAGCCCCCCCTTGATCACCAGATATCGCCTATTCTACTCTATACTGCTTGCATTAGAGTAGTGTAGCATGTTACTGCTTTCTGTTATACCTATCCTGATGCATAGCCTGTCCTTGATACTACTGTTGTTACCTTTACCTGCAATCCTATATGCTTAGTATAGGATGCTAGTATATTCATCTGTGGCCCTACATTCTTGTCCGTCAGCCGTGCTATACTATCGGGCCGTGATCACTCGGGAGGTGATCACGGGTATATACTATATACTTTATACATGATACATGTGGAGACTAAAGTCGGGTCGGCTGGTGGAGCACCCGCGAGTGGATCTTTGTGGCGGAGCGACAGGGCAGGTTGAGACCGCTTAGGAGAGAGGTGGGCCTGGCCCTGTTCGGCATTCGCGGATATTTAACACGCTTAATGAGATCTTGGTATTTGATCTGAGTTGGCTACGAGCCTATACGCACTAACCAACTACGTGGGAAAGATATGGGCACTCGGCGTCGTGGTATCAGCCGAAGCACTTCGTGACGTCAGCGACTGAGCGGCGCGCGCTGAATTGGACTGGAACGCCACTAGGCTAGGTTTGCTTTCGGCCGCCCACGCAACGTGCAGGTGTGCTCAGGGTGATGGGCCCAGACCCCTGCGCGCTTAGGTTTAGGCCGGCGTGCTGGCCTCTCTGTTGTGCCTAGGTGGGGCTGCGACGTGTTGATCTTTCGCGGCCGGGCATGACCCGGGAAAGTGTGTCCGGCCAAATGGGATCAAGCGTGTTGGGTAAGTTGGTGCACCCCTGCAGGGAAGTTAATCTATTCGAATAGCCGTGATCTTCGGTAACAGGACAACTTGGAGTTGTACCTTGACCTTATGACAACTAGAACCGGATACTTAATAAAACACACCCTTCCAAGTTCCACAGACAACCCGGTGATCGCTTTTCCACAGGGCGACGAGGGGAGGATCGCCGGGTAGGATTATGCTATGCGATGCGACTGGAGATGCTACTGGAGATGCTACTTGGAGATGCTACTTGGAGATGCTACTTGGAGATGCTACTTGGAGGACTTCAATTCTACTCTCTTCTACGTGCTGCGAGACGGAGGCTGCCAGAAGCGTACTCTTCAATAGGACTAGCTATCCCCCTCTTATTCTGGCATTCTGCAGTTCAGTCCACCGATATGGCCTCCTTACACGTATACTCATGCATATGTAGTGTAGTTCCTTGCTTGCGAGTACTTTGGATGAGTACTCACGGTTGCTTTCTCCCTCCTTTTTCCCCCTTTCCTTTCTTTCTGGTTGTCGCAACCAGATGCTGGAGTCCAGGAGCCAGACGCCACCGTCGATGACGACTACTACACTGGAGGTGCCTACTACTACGTGCAGGCCGCTGACGACGACCATGAGTAGTTTAGGAGGATCCTAAGCAGGAGGCCTACGCCTCTTTCGATCTGTATCCCAGTTTGTGCTAGCCTTCTTAAGGCAAACTTGTTTAACTTATGTCTATACTCAGATATTGTTGCTTCCGCTGACTCGTCTATGATCGAGCACTTGTATTCGAGCCCTTGAGGCCCCTGGCTTGTATTATGATGCTTGTATGACTTATTTTATTTGTAGAGTTGTGTTGTGATATCTTCCCGTGAGTCCCGGATCTTGATCGTACACGTTTGCGTGTATGATTAGTGTACGGTCAAATCAGGGGCGTCACAAGTTGGTATCAGAGCCGACTGCCTGTAGGAATCCCCTTTCCAACTCCTTGGCCGAAGTTGAGTCTAGCCATTGCAAAACTTTTACTAACTTGGCTGTGTGCCTTATGGGCCCACGTCGTCATTGGGTGGTATTAGGATCTTTTACTCCTCGTCTATACTCTGGGACTCTGATCTCTCTTCTATTTGGGTTAAATGATTTTCTAAAATCTAACTTTAGGTTGTCGAAAACGCTTTCTCCCGGAGAGCCCCTTCAGTCTAGATGATCGCCGACTGCACATGAAGATTTCAAAGTTACTTTCCGATACTCTTTCGGGACTGCCCATTGCTTTTGCAATTCACTACCACCGAAATATCCCTATGAATAAATTCATACACCGTTCTTACTTAGTCCCCAGTTGTTCTTTTTATTACAAGACGCCCCGAAATACTCGTTGTTGTTCTTAGAATACTTATGCCTACTGCCTTGCAGTTCCTTACCACCTGAATACCCATACGGATAATTTCTCGCACTTATCGAGTATCTGCTCATCCCCGGTTGATTCATGTATTTCACAAAAGTCTTCGAAATGCCATTCGATCTTCCGAAAATCCTGAGCAGCCTATTGCTCTTGAAATTGTTGCTTGCTTGCTTTATGGTTAATCCCATAAGTCTCGTAATCAGATTGACATCCCTTGTCATTATCATTTGGGTCTGTTGATTCGATATGTTGTGAATGCTCGCAATCCTCAATCAGGTCCTAGAATTCATCCCTCCGGCTCAGATGTCAATTTGGACGTGAGCTGGTTATCAACCAATTAAATTGCCGTCGGTTGTGCCCCTAAGTCTATTGAACTTATCCATCCTTGGTCAGAGCGTCTGCTTCTGATCCTTTGTTTTGGAAATCATAATTCCTTTGTTATCTAAGCATCAAATTATTCAGTTGTCCTATAATATGATGCCCGTGCATTCTTTCTTCCTCTGATTGAGTACCGATACTCACATCAGCTCCGTTGTGGATCGCCCGATCCATTGTTGGATTTTACCTGACAACGCCCTTCATATTCAATAACCTTGTGAGCCTTTCCTCTGATACATAATGCCTTTGGTAAATTGTATCCTCTGCTTTCTCAACCATGCTCTGCCTTCGAGCTTGAGTTAATTACTTCAAAAGATTCTAGTATATGATTCTGAGATGCCCCGATGGGTTGAACCTATGCCTTCCTTAATATGTGTGAACTCGGAAGTTTTCATGAGTTGTACTCATCTGGTATTTCACCAGGTAAAACTTTCAACACTAATGCTTTTATCAAAGCGAGAAGTGAATCGAAGGTTATACATTGAAGAAGTGGGAGTCGACCTTGAACCTTGCGTTCATGCCCATGGACACGATGTATAACTTATCATGGAAGCTGCTCGTAAAAATAGTTACCCCCTTGCTATAAGTTCATCTTGTATCCATGGTTCGATCATTTATGATCGTGGTTTCCGACCATGTTCTCCTTTAAATACCATTTCTCGTGCAAGTTTAAGCACTTGTCTTCTGCAGAGTATTACCCCAGTCCAACCTCTACTTTGATTTGTCGTCTAGTATTACCCCCTGGTATCTCGAGATTATCTTGGAACTGCATAACTTCTTATGAGTTCTTCATCAAGTACTACATTCTCACTGATTACGTTTTTTTTCACGGGCTTCAAGTTATTAAACACTCAAGGGCATCAATAACTGAATTGAGTCCGCGTCGCGATTAAACAACTCTTAGTAATCTCCTTTACTTGCGAGTTTGTACTCGATCATGTCATTCCTAGCCTGATCGGCTATATCATTAACGTGCTAAATCTTAACTGTGCTACCTGGTCCTTAATCCTGGAGCACAACCTTCGATGATGAGCTAAGCTTATGTCGATTTCCTCATCTTATCATTCCACTTTGAACAACAAGCTTGATTCTGAGTTGGTGTCTTATCCGTGGTTCAAATAATCTTTTGCTGCATCAGTCCTTTTACTTGATGTAGTGGAGGTTCGATTACTTCCTCCTGGAGCCTATCGACAAAATTTGTCGTGATCATCATCAACATTTTGACTCCTTCCAGGTTTCCAATTGAATTCATGATGAGGAATACCATCCTTGTCCTCGATGGTTTGTATTATCATCGGCCACTGTATTTCCTTCCCTCCAACACAAACTTGTTCGTGTTTTGTGTTGTACCTTGAGTTCCTTGCTGCCTAGCATTGTTCTTCTTTACCTTGAAATATTACCACCTTTTATGTCAAGAATGTGGTGAGAATTTCACCACCTCTTAAGAATTCTTGGTATAGTGATACTTCTCACCATCACCATTCTTTCTTGGTCCTCATGTTGAT
Organism: Triticum dicoccoides; assembly: GCF_002162155.2. NCBI lineage: Eukaryota > Viridiplantae > Streptophyta > Magnoliopsida > Poales > Poaceae > Triticum > Triticum dicoccoides. The sequence continues at coordinate 510,744,709 of NC_041392.1, read as the reverse complement.
TCCAACCGGGGTACAAACAAGTGAACGGTGCTGTTTGGATTCTGCACTTCTAGCAACCCTATTGCTTTGAAGTTAATGGTCGGCCGTTCATTCTTAGACTATTGATTATTGAATCACCATTCTGACATTGGGCGTGCAACCCGGCCCATATTTTGGGTGCACCTTTCAACCAATGTTTAATTGGGTTTGTTTCCTCGAGCATACCTCATTGTATCATTTGATCTGACAATGATCATCTCCTTGTTCACTTAATCGTGGGGATCCATCTTTTCGAAATCTCCATGAATTGTCACTGAGTTCATCAACCACCCCTTCTTCCTCTCCTTGGTTAAATGGTGAACTCAAGAATCTTATGACGACTTCTCGTCAATTCGTGTCGCACCTTTTTATCTCAGGACCATGAGTCTGAGGTATCATGACACCAATCAGATCTGAATCTCGGCCAGATATGATGGTTGGAACATTTTCCAAGAGTCATAACATTGGTCCTCATATAACCCAGTAAGGTGATATCATGCCTAGCCCACCTGTTCGGAGGACCTATTGCTATAGTATCCTTTTACAAGGTTAGCCATTCGTCCATGGGGAAATGGTAAGACTTATTCTATAAGTTGTTCCTGATGGATCCTTTTTGTTTCCAAAGTCTGATTTTCACCTGTTGACCATGTCAATGCTATCTCGAAACATGTCTATGGTACTCCGATTCTTCAACAAGAACATTTGAAGCCCAATGCTAATTGTTTCTTGCTCAACTATCCAAAAACCGTTGTATGGATAATGTCATGAAAATTTCTCTCCCCTCGCCTAGAGGCTTTTCTACTTAACATCATGTCATGGTTATCATGCTTTGCTTGTCCTTGGGAAGGATATACCCCTGAAATATCTGATAATCATATTTTCCTTTCCATTACTTGGTTTACCCTTTCTAGTGATCATTATGGTCTAAGCAGTATTATATCCCTGCTTATGTAGACCCCTCATGTACAATTCTGTCAGTAAGACCCTGTTACTTTTGTTGATGACATTCCGATAACCACCGATGGACGAGAACTTTGCCTATAGGCCCGCCTCGTTTCAACGAGCAGGAAAATGGTTCTCTTCGTCCCTCGCCCTTGGTACTGATATTGTTGCCGACATAACTGATAGGCTATCCTCTAACATACCTTCCTTACATGATCATGCAAGACGTCATCGCCCTTCCTACTTTTAACCACATGGTGGGCCCATAACCCATAGTTCCACACGATCGAAACCTGACTCTCCTGTACACCCCATATTCCCAAGGTTATTCCTCACGCGTGGCCTCGTATGTAATTCACGGGCCACCGTCCTAGTGATCTATTCTGGAAATAGATGCAATATTCAATCTCGTTGCTTTGGACCCCTTTCGCGTGTTGTTTCAGACATCGAACGATTGCCTACCCGTTTGAAACTTCTCATGGTACCTTCTTACTTTACTCTCGATAATTTCTTAAGTATCTATTCGAGAGTTACTTCTACCACATTCTCTCAGTTATCTGCTAGGTAGTTGACCTTGAAGGTCCGTTCTTCAGTAGTTACCCCTTATCATTATCGTAAGTACGATGGAGTTCCTAAAGAAAGGACGACAACCTCATCATGATGCATTGATGCATAGGAATGAAGACATCAGCGCTATGGATCGACCACTTCGAGAAGAGCAACCAAGACCGAGAAGAATCGTTAGAATTTCGTAACCTATTCTTCCCCCTTACTCCCCTCCTGAATCTCGGGACGAGATTTCTTGTAGTGGAGGAGAATTGTGACGCCCGGATAATCAAGCTACAGTAACCTCTGCTAATGATGCCTCATCACCACTCTTACTGTTGTAAACCACGCGATGATTCAATCCCGTTCGAATTCAAATTTCAAAATCAAAGCAAACAATAAAAGTTTTTCAAAATTTAAAACAAAAGTGTTCGGGAGATGCCATATTTTACATAAGTCAATATGGTGTAATAAACACAATTTTATAAACTGCCTAAGTATTTTAAAATAAATAAAAACAGAAAAGGAAAATAAATAAAAGAAAGAAACTAACAAAACAAAAAAAAGAGGGAACCCCCTCCCACGGCCTACTGGCCTAGTTGGCCGGCCCATTCGGGCGCAGGCCCAACCGGCCAGCCCCCTCCCCTTATCCATTCCCCCCCGAAACCCTAACCACCCCGTCACCCACTTCCCCTCCCCACGACGCCACTCCCTCTCCCCCCTCTCCTCTCGATCCCATCTGGATCGGGGAGAGGCCTGACCCCGTCGCCCGTCCCCCTCGCCTCCTCCCCCGATT